>NW_022196911.1:107842620-107884482 GCF_008632895.1 Mastomys coucha
TCATCCTTCCCCATTCCCTGTTGCCCCATAGTGGACCCTGATGGATCAACCCCTCTCCCGCACCAGTGACTGGCCCAACTTGGGATCCATCCTACACATGCACAGAATACCAAATCCTAATACTATTACTGAGGTTGTATTGTGTAGGCGGACAGGAGCCAGGCATGGCTGTCCCCAAAGAGCCTCTACCAGCAACTGACTGAGGGAAATGCAGATACTCTTAGCCAGCCATTGGATTGAAGTCTGGGACCAATATGGAAGAGTTACAGGAAAGGCTGAAGGAGTTGAAGGGGATTGCAACCTCATAAGAAGAACAACAGTGTCAACTAACCCAACCCTTCAGAGCTCCCAGAGACTAAGCCAAAACCCAAGAAACCTACATGGGCTGGTTCATAGCCCTAGGCATATGAAGCAGTGGACTCGCTTGTAAGGCCTGAGTCCGAGAGGATGTACTTAAACCGGAAGAAACTTGATGGCCCAAGGAAGAGGGATGCTGGGGGTGTAGCTGAGGTGGGCAGGAAGGGAAATACCCTCTCAGTGGTGGGGGGTAGAATGGGGTGAAGAACTCAGTTTTGGAATGCAAATAAAATAATTTAATTAAAAATCATATCAAAGGAAGTGGAATTTTGATTTTGGATTCCCAACAACTACACCAAACAATAAGTAGAGAAAGCATTTGTGGGTGTTTTGTCTTTTGTTCCACTTTTACAAGCTTATTTCCATAAAGTATAAAATCTGAAGATGAAGAAGTAAAAAAGAAAGAAAGAAAAGGATCCTCTCACATGTTTGAGATTTGTTGCCCAATCCATCAAGCAACTCTGCACATGTGGAAGTGTAGGGAATATGCAGCAGAGGGTCTGCTGATAAACTGGAGCTCAGGTTTCTTCCTATTCAGTCCTGAATTCTCCCCCCCCCTTTTCTGCATCTCACCATCTCTCTCTGTCTCCTTCCTCTCTCTCCCTGCCCTACACCACCTACCACACCTCCCCTCCCCTGCCCTTGCCTCCCCACATCTGTGTCTCTGGAATTTGGCCCAGAAGAAGAACATGCAGTTGAGACAGAATGCCTTGTGCCGAGAAAGCCCAATATTCAGATCAGAAAGGATGCAGATGAACATCTGGGCTGAGTCCAGAAAGCCAAGAGCCCTTTTCTTCAACACAGACACAGCTCTCCAACATTCTGCCTCTATAAAAATGCCCCCTTTTTGGTGTGGCGAATTTTTGTCTCTTGAAGAAAAAGTATTTTGGGACTAGATGTATACAATGTATCCAGCGTCCCCTTTGCAAGGGACATGCTTGCTTCTTTCTTCCAGTTTACCAACTCAAAGGCCCAGGCAAATGTCAGAGTACTTTGCATTCCTACTTAAAAAGGGTTTGACAGGTTTTTTGCTATGATGGGAGCACAATCAAAATCATGCACTGTCACTAGTTCTCAGGGCAAAGTCATTTGGTAACAGTGATCTTCAAGACTCCCATGTTCTGTGTGCTCAAACTCAATTGCCTTTATTTTAATAATTAAACACAACTGACAGCAGATGACAGCTGCAATTGGTCTCACTTGTGAAGCAAGGCTCTGCTTTCAGAATCACCATGGACTCACTCTGGCTGGGTGTCAGGTATTTTAAGTGATTGAATGTAACCAAATTTCAGTCCATGTTCACATGTTCAGGCAAATGTGCCGAAATGTAACTGAGACTGATGGCCAACAGTAGAAGTTGGTATGTGTGTGCATGTGTGTGTGTGTGTCTGTGTGTGATTGTGTGTATATATGTATGTGTGAGCGCATGTGTTTTTGTGTGAGTGTAGAAGTGTATGTGTATGTGTGCATAGGTGTATGATTGTGTGTTTGATTGTGTATATTTATGTATGTGTGAGTATGTGTGTCTTTGTGTATATATGTGTATGCATGTGTGTGTAGGTATGTGTGTGAGAGCATGTGTGTATGTGTGTGTGTGTGTGTGTGTGTATGTGTATGTATATGTGTGTGTCTGTGCAACACCACATATTCTTACCTCAGGCACCAATAGCTTTAACAAGACTTGTAAGTCACGGATCTTCACAGTTGATAGATATTAAGGACATTTCCTGTGAGTCATCTCCATTCCCACGTTGTCTCCTTAAGCCAAGAGTTGACCAGCATTTTCTGTATTGAGTCAGACACCACACACTCTTGGTGTGTAGACCATCTGGTTTCAGTTGAAGCTTCTGAGCTTTTGTAACGTGAAAGCAGCCACAGCGAGTAGGTCTAACTCTAGGGAAGTAGAGTTGTCTTTACAAACACCAACAGCAGGGAGCATTTGGTCTGCAGATTCCTTTACATTAAATAACGTAATAAACAGCAATTTGCTTAAAGACTGTTATTCCCCTTCAGTTTGTAAAACTGAGAATTATTAGTAGTGCTGGAAGGGAATGGATGTGGTTTAAGAGTCACTTATTATGGAGAAATCCAAAGGGAGTCAACATAAATATGACAGGTGGGAGACACAAACGACAGCTGATACTGCTCTTTAAGTTAGGCTTGCTTCAACATTTCAGTAAAGACTTCATAACCTGTGAAGGTCAAGTGTGATGCTCTGGCCCTGTGTAGCTCCAGTGTAAGTTCAGAGCTTTCCTTGATGTCAAAATTGAGAAGGGTAAAAATCAGGATTTTACACTTTCCGTTAGACACCAAACGAGGGCATTTGGACCTGATTTTTGTTGGTGATTTTGATTGCATTGAAATGATCCTAATTTGGCCCTTGATAGGCAATTACCACAAGAAGTGAAAAAGAAAGTAAACATGGCTTTTCAATTGGTAGAGACAGCAAGACTGGATAATTTATGAAAAAGGCAGAAACACACCTAAAAGACTCAGTTTTTTAGTTAATAATTGCATCTCTCTGCCTGAATTATGAAGGTAATTTTCTCAAGGATTTACTTTGCCTTTCCCATGGGAAGACATCGTTAATACCTTTCTATTCAGGAGTTCTCAAATGGTAGGAGAGTCTTTATATCAATTCTTGGCTTGGCAAGTGGAATCACCACAATACTCTAGATACGTCTTACTTCTGTATAGCTTTAACAGCTACAGCATTTATTAAGTAAGGGGAGATAAACTAACACTCTATGTTGTGGTCTAGATGCTAAACTATGGTTACAGATGATCATTCTCATGGCTTCCCCTTTTGCCCAACAACGAATCACCTCACAGTATTTCCTTCTAACTTCTAAAACATGGAATATTTTTTTTCTTCAACAAGAACAAACTGATTTGGACAAACTGTCTAAAATATCTTGGCCACACTGGCCTATGATCATAGGGTTTATAGTTTCCACTTCATGATTATTTTTTTTCTCTTAAATGGTTCTTTTAAGAGGAAAACCAAGTTAAACTATTTGGAAGTTATATGTGTGCATAAAATCTGACACTCTTAGGCATTTAGTTAGGTTTTTGTGATGAATGACTATATAAGTATCCAGAGCTATGATCCTATTTAACATGCAGGCTGTAGGGATTGGTCTTCACACATAAAGATGGCTATTACTAGACAGTATTATTCATGCATGACACGGAAAGGCAATGGGTAAGACACAGGCAGCTGTTTTCCTTTGCAAACAGCTGTCAAGAGTGAGGAGTGTGGGGTTAGAGAGGAGGCTCAGTGGGTAAAGCTCTTGCCTCCCAACATAAAGATCCAAGCTCAGATGGATCGCCGACACTGACTTTAAAAACCAGGATGCTTGTGACTCTATTTACAGTGCTATGGAGCCGAAGGGCGAGGGATCATGAGACTCACTGGCCAGGCAGTCTAGCTAATTGGTGAGTTTCAGTCTTAGTGAGAGAACTTATCTCATCAGCAACAAGGTCAACAACAACTACTACTATGATGACAACAACGATGACAACGAAAGTAGAAAGTGATAGAAAAATTTCAGTTTAACCTCTCACTTTCACACACACACACACACACACACACACACACACACACAGGATGGCGCTTAAGTGAAGGACATGACTCACATAACAACCACACACACACACACACACACACACACGATGGCACTAAGAGAAGGACATGAGTCACATGACAACCACACACCCTCTCCATACATCTTTGGTCGAGGTAAGATATTATTTCTGGAATTGTTGAAAATGTCATTATTCAAATAGACAGTTTCTCACTTCGTTGTGTATTGTAAATGATTGCTGGTACTTTGCCTTGAGTCACTGAGGGTCTCTAGCCATTGAAATTTATGGGCATGTCATGGGGAAAATGGCTTCCTAGTATAGGAGCAGATCTCATTTCTGAGTCATTTTGGTCTATGTTTGGAAAGCAAGGATGCCCACGCTTGTCTCCCTCCATGCACTGAATGCCTCAAAAATAAAAAATAAAAAATAAATGGCCAAAGCAATCATAGTGGAACCATCACTCCAAAGCAACTTACCATCTCTAGTCCTTGCAAAGATTAAAATCCTTCACCAGCCATGTTACTATTTAGTCAACTGGTGCTGGCAGGACCTCTAAAACCAACATGTGTAAATAGGAACACGGCTCCAAAGCTGTTTTCATGGTGTGGGGGTGAGATGCTGGGGCTAGTCCAAGGAGACACTGTGAGAAGGTTCTTTAACAAAAGCCTGTCAGATATGATTTAGTGGGCTGGCTTGCTCTGGGCAAGCCTCACTAAGCACTCTGAATCTCAATGGTCCACACTGGCAGACGTTTCCATAGCTCAACAAAGACATAGAGCTATAGGCAGTCCATAAAAGTGATGTCTTTTGTTTAGTCCGAACAGCGTTGCTCAATGGGGAGTCAAGTCAACGAAGCACTAAATATAATCAGAGATCAATTTCCCTTTTCATATCAACGTCGGTATAGAAATGCTTTTTGTTTTCCAGAGTCTGCCAAAAGCCCAAAGGCCTCCTGGAGGCTAGAAAGGAAGACCAAGAGAATTCAAGAATATTTTTAGGTTAATTACTTCAGGCACTTCATTTCGAGACCGGGTTAGCACATATTTTGTCTGTTTAAAGAATCACAGGAGGCCTGGGTGAGATTGCTTTTCCAGATATAGTGTGAAGTAGCCTGAGAGAAAGGGGTTACACTTGATGAAGTCTACTTTCAGAAAAGAAAATGTTTTAGAGGCTAAAGAAAGGGAGGATTAAGCTACAAGCTATGACCTGGTCCAAACACTTAGGGGTGGTTCCTGAGCATGCTGGTAAAACTGCAGGGTCGATGGTTAACATAGCTGAGACTGATGGGTAATTCCATATATATATATATATATATATATATATATATATATATATGCACACATTTAATATGTACACATATGTAATATGTGTATGTATTTTGTATATGTGTATTTATGTTTGTGTGTGTATATGTTTGTATTATGCTTGTGTGTATGTTTGTGTGTGTAATAGTTTCATATGTGTGTGTCTGTATAGTTTCATACATATGTGTGTATGTAGTCTCATATATATATATATATGTGCAGGTGTAAGCTTGTATGTGTATTCATATGTATAGTTTTTAGAAATAAAGATGCTTTCCTATACTATTATATAAATACCTTTTATTTTCTAAAAGATTTTCTTCATAAGCCACAGCTAGTCTGTATTCACCCTAAATCATCTATGACATTTCTCTTCCATTTTTTTCAAGTGGTAAATTGTTTAGGAATGAAGATAGTATTTTGTTTTAATTTTATTTTTCCTCTTGGATGTGGGCAGTGCAGAAGATTGAATTGTTGACCATGGACATGGCCAATAATTGATCTGCTACTGAGCTAAACTCTCAGCTCATGTCATCTCTTATTTAATTTGTAATTTGTTGTAGATAAAAGAAGACAAATTACTTGAGTAGAAGAATAACAGTAGAAGTCAGCTAAGGGGAGGGAAAACCCAATGTGGAACTATAAATGAAAAGATTTATTAATGAAGACTTAATGGGGAGAGAACATTAGAGAGATATGGACATACCACTTATGCAATGAGTGAGGGAGGGAAGCCTAGGGCAGAATGAGCTCCCATCCTAGTGTGACTGGGAGAGGATCTCCAGCAGGTTGATGGGAAAATTCAGAGTCAAGAGGTGGCTTACACTGGAAAGGAGCACCCAGAACCACTGCCTGATTCCCACATGTCTGCATTATACCATGCTCAAGGCTAAAGCAAACTAAGGTATGGTAGCTGGAAGCTATCTGCCCCAGTGTTCTGCTCAACAGACTTCCAGTTGAAGATACATCTGAACATAATTATCCTTTTTGTGAAAGAACTTGGCAACCCATTTGAGAATCCCATGGAATGTGAGCATAGTAAAAAATGAGAAATCTCTCTCTCCTCTCTCTCTCTCTCTCTCTCTCTCTCTCTCTCTCTCTCTGTGTGTGTGTGTGTGTGTGTGTGTGTGTGTGTGAGAGAGAGAGAGAGACAGAGAGACAGAGAGACAGAGAGACAGAGAGACAGAGAGAGAGAGATCATGCCACACAGTTGATTCTAGCATGTCCCACTAAAAAAAAAGAAAATGTAATGAATAGATGCTGGTCTTGTAAGGTTAATTGATGAGGGCAAGCTAGAATGTAAATATTTCACCTCTCCACCATTTTTATAACATGGAAGGAGACTGTCAGTTTCAGTTCAGACAACAGGAGCTGTCAGCTCACATCCAAGGATATCAGGGTTCAGCTTGATAATACATTCAGAAATGATAATACAGCTGACAGGACTAATTTCCAAAAGCAAAATAGTCAACTAAATATTAAATAAATTATGCAAATGGTAGCCTGTTGATTGTTCTCATCAACAGGAAAATTCCAGCTCAAATGTAGAAAGAAGCCTATGTGGCATTACTACCTCATTGCTTTAGCTTCATGTGGCCATATTCATTAGCCTGTGCAAAGACCCTGATGTCACATGCTTCATGCTATTCCTGTGAAATCATCACCAGAGAAAGAGATGTTCAGGTCATTGAATCTTTCTACAAGTTGTCTTTCATCTGGACTCTACTTATGTATTTTTCATTCATCGTTAATGATCTTTTACTTTGTCAAGCCCCTTGGGAAACCATGTTTATTGTGTACGTCCTAAATGAGGAAAGAAATGAATACCTCATCTCCACCATTGAACTGTTTACTCTAAGAATAGATGAGAAAGAATGTGAGAGCCAAAACAGCACATTTTTCTCTAACCTCTAGACTCATACCAAGCATATCCATACCAACATTCACAGATATGAGCATGCACACATGCATGAACATATGCACATAAGTGTGTGTGTGTGTGTGTGTGTGTGTGTGTGTGTGTGTGTATGTGTGTAAGGCAGGGTGCATGTACTCTGAGTGCAACAGAATGTATTGCATGCTTCACTGAGAAAAAATCCATTTCTCTGATATATTTAGAATATTCCCTGATCTCAAGTACCTTATTTTCTTTTCTATTGCTATGATCAAGTGCCAAGACCAAGGCAATGTATAGAAGAAAGAGTTTATTGGGCTATGGTTCCAGGACACTAGAGTCTATGAAGAGGTAGTGTTTCTAACAACAACAACAATAACAATAACAACAACAACAACAACAAAACCCAAAAAAAACAAAACCTAAAGTTGTGACTTTGGTCATGATCCATACATAAATGGTAACAGCAAGGAAATAAGAAAGGACAGACACACATAAAGAATATGGGATTCAATGGTGGTTTGCCATTCCTCTTGAGCCTCACCTTGAAAAGATTTTGCAACTATTCTAGGGCTGAGGCTTGGAGTCCTAGAAATAGCTGTGCCCATGTGACCAATAGGCATTTACTCAAGACTACAATCACTCAAGGCTCCTGCTCCCCACAGAAAGAGTACGCAGAGTGCAAGCATGCTAACCAGATCAGAGAGATGAGACCTCAGATCTTGAATCACAAGCTTAAAGCAGAGAGGCCAAAATAGAAATGACATTGAGTCTTTAAACTCTCAAAACCCTCCTCCAGTGACATCTTTCCTCCAACAAGACCCACCTCCTAACCCTCCCCAACCAGCACCACCGAGAGAGGACCAAATATGCAAATGCCTAGAACTATGGTGGACATTCCATTCAAAACACAGCAGTAAATGTTATTCTCACACAAGATATGTCTCCCACTCTCATCTCTCAGAAAACAAAAACAAAAAACAAACATACAAAAATACCTAGGTCAAATTCCTACAGCTACTCAGAATGTTAGGATGAGTTCATGTAGATGTGCTTGCCCTACTATGCGCCTAATTTATCCTTTCTCAGGGTGGCCATAATGTAGTCCCCTTCTCTAGTCGATTTTAGCCATGCTAGAAGAGTTTATGTTCTCATAATAGTCTTGGCATGAGTCAGAGCTGCTCTGTGCATAAAGAACCTCTTGGGGCTGCTTTCTGCAGAAGAGGCCAATTAGAATTTTATGGACTCTCCAGTACAAGTGTTAATGTTTGATAAAAGCTAACTACATTACTTCTTGTGCTTAACTGCATTTAAGTCTTGTTGCAATGCTCCCTACCCGAAGGACCATGCTTACGACACTCTCAGAGCTCCTACTAGCCTCATGTTGTGCAGTATGTTGTTTGGAAAAAAGAAAAAGGAAGAAACAAAGGAAGGAAAGAAGGAAGAAAGGAAGGAAGGAAGAAAGGAAGGAAGGAAGAAAGGAAGGAAGGAAGGAAGGAAGCGAGGGAGGAAGGAAGGAAGGAAGGAAGGGAAGAAGGAAGGATGGAAGGAAAGAAGGAAAATAAATGAAGAAAGAAAGAGAAAGCAAGGAAGGAAGAAAGGAAAGGAGGAAAGAAGGAAGGAAGGAGGAGGAGGGAGTGAAGGAAGAAAGAGAGAGAAGGAAAGAAAGAAATGAAGAAAGACAGAAAGAAAGAAAGAAAGAAAGAAAGAAAGAAAGAGAGAAAGAAAGAAAGAAAGAAAGAAAGAAAGAGAAAGAAACTGACAGACTTGTTTAGCATCCATTGGCTTCCTGCCCTGGTTTAATCATAGCACATTTTGTTACTTAAGTGACCTTTATCTCTCAATCTTGTCACGGACTTTAACTTCTGTTTTGAGTTCAGGATCCTGAACACTTTAACAACAGTTTGGCTCTAAATTCAGGTTGCTGTATGATTTCTCAGGACACCAAACTCTTTGCAGCTCATATGTGACTCTGCACCATGAACAAGTAAGGGTGTAAGACTGTGTCTGCCAATAACAGGAGCCCAATAAAGTTAATTGTTTCTCCGTTAGGCATTTTGCTGGTGCCCTGAACACATGGAACCGATTATCCTGCACTGCAATGTTGTTAAATAAAATGTGCAAAAAAGAAAATACAATTATTGCTAAAGTAAAAACATACCACAAGGGGTTATTAAAAAAGCAAGATGTTTTACATTTTAAGGATGTCTCAGTGCTGTATGAGTGTGTTTGGTGAAAAACGATTAGCTTAAGACACTACCATGCCCGAGTTAAACTTTTCCTGCTGCTCCATTGTCTTCCCTTGCCTGGAATAAATGGAAGCAGATTTTCCTTCTTATTTTGAAGAGAAAGAACATTTTCAATGAAATTAAAGGTATATTTTGTCATTGTAGGAATATAGACACCACTGACTTAAGACATAGATACACTGTAATGTGAGTATGATTCTCTCAGGTCCTGAGGATATCTCTGAGTTGCTTATATAATTTACTTATTCCCAACAGTTTATACAGATCATCCATTTGCAAAGTGGTTATCATCACTGAAGTGACTGAGTTCTGTATAAATTACTACTAGGACAGGATAAAACCAGAAAATCAGATCCTCTTTTAGTTGTCCCAAGGAGAACAGGAGAGGTTAAATGTAAACGTGTTTAGAAGTCACGGTGCCATCTGAAGCTTTAGGTTAGCTTCCAAAGTGCCTTAGTTGTTCCAACACTTCAAATTGCATTACACTCTCTAAATATAGGGTATGTTTGATCATTTCATTTAGTTAAAAAAAAAAAACCTTCCCCTATATTTGAAATAACTATGATCATACAATATTTAGCTAATGTCCACAAAATACTGACTGTTCAAGCATGTTCTGGAGAAGTTGTATTTTGTGTGCCTGCAACTGAAATGTATACATTTTGTAGTATCTCTATGCTACTGCACAAAGCCTTATGGAGTTGTGTATGTATTTAAGTCTAGATAGTTTCCAGATCTGAAAAATATTTAAATATTTAGGGATGCATTTGGATTTTAATATCAATATCTATGTCTTACATAATGGCACCCTATTTTTTTCTAAGCTGTAAGAACCATGTGAATCAACAGCAAAATACCCCAGAATAAACATATTTGGAAATGTAAAGCCTTACTATCAAAAAGTATGGGTATATATTTTTCAATTAAACACAAACACATTTGAACTCATAGACTCAATTCTCAGTTTTGTGTGTCTTGTTATGGTTAATCAGAAAGACTGATTAGCAAGAGGCTTGAGCTTCTAACACAGAACAGGGGCACTCAAAATCATAATTGCATTATGATTATCATTACAAAGCAAAAAAAATGTTATAATCGTGAAACACAATACTCACCAACAATTATTGGTCCAGTACTCTGGTTACCATGTAGCTTTTTAACATTAACAACAACAAAAATAGTGACCAAGCGACCAAGCTAGCAAAACCCTTCAAAAGCCAGAACAAAGTGCTTTCTAAGATCAGATCCTACAGGATCACTGTAAACTGAACTAGGAAAAGACTATAGAAAACCCTGACCTGTCTGCTGCAGAAGCAAGCAGGCTTCCTCCCTTGGCATTGGGCCAGGCTTAGCATTTTTGCTGGGATCTTGCCTTGAAGATCACTGGGATAGCAATCACACTCCCATAATGATCGTTAGGACTTAGTATATATACCTGGTGCATACTTCTATAGTGTTTTCAACTTGGTATTGAGTCAAGTAGCATCAGAAGGAGGCAGCTGAGCACACTGAAGGCTCTGCATGGGCCAAGGTATAACACATCTCTATCACTACAGTCTTCACAAGTTCACATGGAGAGCAGGGGAGAAAAATCAAATGGGCAGCCTGGCTTTTATGCCTGGGGAAGCAACTTACAGCTTCCTCTTACTAAACATCCATTAAGTTTCCAAGGTAAAGAGGTTTCATTAAGAAAATAGCCCATTAAATTATTTTCAATGAGGTCATGATTTATTCCTGATAATGCAGCTTTCTTTAAACATTTTATTTCATCTACTTATTTCATGTGGATAAATATGGCTGAGTGTGGGCAGACATGCCCCAGCGCAGAGAAGTCAGAGAGCAACTTGTGGAAGTTGATTCTTTTTTTCCCCACCATGTGGATCAGACTCAGGTTGTCAAACTTGGTGGTAAGTACCCTTACCCCCCACTGAGCCATCTAACAACTTCCCTACCATAACCCTACCATGAGTTGTTGGAAAGGACAGGATAAACTGACTTTTACTTTTTTGTTTTTTATTTTACTTTATTATTTTTTAATCTTATATATTTTGGTTGATGCATATCTATGCAACACATGTATACCTGGTGTCTTGGCAGGCTAAAGGGTATCAAACACCTTGGAACTGGAGTATCGGTGTGGGTTGCCACACGGGCACCAAGAGCTTGAACTAGAAATGGGGTGGGGCTATCAGCTCTCAGACGCTTCCTCCAGTGATGCGTTTCTTTCAACGAGGTAGTGCCTCCTTAAGGTCCCATAACATCTCCCAACCAGCACCAACAACAAATGTGTTCAAATACCTGAGTCTGTGCGGGACATTTCTCATTCAAACCACCGCAGTAAGTAAACTAAATCATTCAAATGAATTTCACAAAATGTGTTCTGACATGTAATGTAACTGCGTAGCCTAATTTTGATTTTACATCACCAACATGATTTCATCTGATAACATTCACATAGCATGACAAATTCTCTACTCATTTCAAGGAAGTTCAAAGCATGTTGAATATAAGGCTCTAACATGTACATAATTCTATGAATAGTGCACTCCTTTGTAATCCTTTAGATGCAGTCTACATTGCAATTATTTTTTAATGTCAATTACATCATTTCCTTCTTCCCAATGTCAAATCTACTTAATTCTGTCTTAGGCTGCTACCAAGTGCCTTGGGGGTGATTGGCATTGCGTTTTGTCCAGAAGTTATAGATGTTGCATGTAAGAGGATGAGAGCTTGTCCAAATGATGTTTGTCACTCACAGCTGGAAATTTAAGCTTAAATTTCAATACCAAAATCTCCCAGTCATTGCTCCAGAATACAGTGGAGCTTCTTTTTCTACTGTGTGGTCTCACCCACAGTCTTATTTTTCTTTATGGTATATACTCATAGAGAAATAAGCCAGTTCCCCAAGTGCCCAGTGAAGAGTATTTACTCAGTATTATTGGAGCAATGGCATTGTTTTTCAGATATATCTATATCCTGTTCCTTGATCTGTGACCATTATTTTACTCAAAATATACTTCTCATGGAAAACAGTTCTCTGGACTCTGCTTCGGAATTATAGAGGCAGCCATCTGCTTCATTTTCTCAGAAGAGAATTCACATAATGACACTAATTCTCGCTGCTTCTTAGCATCCCCAAATTCTTTAAACTAACCAGACCTTGTCTTGTGACCAGGCTCTCGAGAGCTTTGAAGAGCATATCATCAACTGAGCTTTGGAATTTCCTCCTCTCCTGACATGTGCAGCTTATACCTCAAGTTTGTGGTTTTTATAAGATGCCTAAAGCATCAACAGCACCCTTTCGTCTTCCTGTGCCAGCATTAACTTATTATCATTTCAGTGGCATTTGAAGAAGAAAAGGAGATAAATACATATGCTCCCTCTGTGGTCATGTCTTGAAAGTGCTACTACCAATGTTCGTTCCATATATCTGATTGTATTTGGGGCAATTATCTTCATGTATCTCCACTTGTCAAGTATAGGAGAGGATTAGGGTGTGTGTGTGTGTGTGTGTGTGTGTGTGTGTGTGTGTGTGTTGGTGTGCGCATGTGTCCATCCATCTGTCTGTGTATGATCAAAGATCCTTGGGGGCCATGCCCTCATTATCTTTCAGCCCAGCATCTTTGATTAAGAACAGGTGCAGCCAAGCTCTTGCGTTGCCTCCCATTTCTTCCTGCATCAAATAAAAAGCAGAAGTATGACTTTTTGTTGGATCGTTCCCTTACTTTTAATTCTCTGGTGCTGAAGAACATGCCAAGTCATGGGCAAGAATCTAAAATTGTGGCTGACCAAGGGTCCCACATCCCGGCATGGTCCCCACAGTCCTGCAGTTGTAAGATAGGAGGTTTTGATGTGGTTCTGTTGCACTTCTATCTTCCATGTAATTTCAATTTAGTCAGCTTCCGTACATGCTATAAATTATGGCTTCCCTGATCTATCCTTTTTATGTGTATGTGGTGATGTAATTTTCTTTTTGAGATTTCTATAGTTGGATGACAGCATCCCCTTATTTCTTAACCAGATACAAATGCTCCTTAGTCAGTTCTTTGTGTACTCCTGTTGCTGTTAGATTGATTGTGAGTTAAATCATGGGCCCCAATGCCCACTTCACACAGGTCAGATCTTTCATATAATTAGTAACATGCAATCTACTCTATAATTGGCCTCTACAGAAGCAAAGCCATTGTGATATTATTTGACCCTCAATCACATCCTAGCTTACAGATAACTCTATTTTCCCCATGTGCAATGCTTTTGGTGGATTCTGGAATATTATATTGTTAGAGTTTTGGTGAGCCCAGTTATCTGAGGACCCTTACTTTGACACATGCCACTTTTTTAGAGCATAGCAGGAAATGTTTGATAAATGTAAGCAAAATAACCAGAAAAGGCAAAACTGGAGCTAAATCTTTTTTTTTCTTTTCTTTTTTTATTTAACATAAATAGAGTTGATTCTAGGGAGATAGATGTATTTTTAATGATGGGAGAATTCTGGGTTTGTAGATAAATCATGGCATCTTGAGCTTAGAGAAACAGAAAATGAGTAATATCATATTTAGCTGTCTTCACCAGAGAGTCCTAATTCAAAAGTATGTCAAAACTGGCAAGGAGTAGCTCCGAGAGAAAGAAACATGGAAGTGCAACAGACAGAAACCGGAGAATGGGAAATGAGAGTCGAAGAGGTTCCAGAACAATGTTGACGGGAGCCAATGCACAGATCTGTGTGCCAGGAAAGATCAGTCCCATGGAGAGAGAACTGGATCTGAATGAAGGAGGTATCAGTACCAGGACTTAAATAGACAGAGCATTATGAAGAAAGGATACACTACCCTTCCATGCTCCCTACGACTTCTTGGCCTTAATAAGCTACAAGGAAAATTACAAAGATGATCAGCCACATGAAAAACTCCTGTGCAGATTGTAGGGTATTAGTGAAGCATTTAATTGAAGATTAGTATTTGAATAGGCTCATGGACAGGTAGAAGAATATAGATTTTTTTTTTAAACTGGCTTAAGCCCAGATGAAGTGTGTTCATCTTCACTTTGTATGTCACTCACTACAAAATCTCCAAACTACCATTAACACATCTGTACAAGATAGGAGAAATTCTCATAAATAGCATCTTCTCATGAGATGCATAGAGAATTTTCATTGGAAAGAAAGGAACAAACAAACAGCAGACATGAACTTTTCTCGATTGTATTGCATCTTTTAAAAGAAAGGATTCCCGGAAATCATTGAGAGACAACGCATGCCTTCTGGGGTCAGGCAGCTGGGAGAGAGGGGGAAGAGATTAATGCAGAACGGGTTGGGGACCATCCCAATCCTATTCTTCAGGCCCTCCACTGAAGGCATTAAGTTTTATTTTATTAACTTCTTTCTTGCCCTCTCGGAGTTGAGGGTGCTCACTCCAGGGCTCCTGTAGAACCGCCCCAGGGAACCTCAGTGCAAAAGGTTTGGACTCACAGCTGGCTGTGATTAGTAGGATTGGGAGAGATCACGGCTTGATTGGCTTTCAACTGCTCTTGGTTTGCTTCAGTTCCTGCAGGACAATTAATCCACAGGTTCGAGTAAATGTTGGATCTTAATGGATACCAGACACATCAGGCTCAACCAGACCACCAAGGCTTTGCGGCCCCTTTCCCCACATTTAATTGTACAAATGAATTCATTCCTCCTCACCCAATGGCCAGAATAACACTGCCTTGAGGGTTTTCTTCAAGACGTTCACTCTGTCCTTCTGTTCCATCTGAGTGTCGTCCTCTTCCGGGTAGTCTGTGGGCTTCCTTGATCATGTCTTGAGAGGTAGGAAGGTAATCATTTGCACTCAGAAGAATGTGTTGGATGAAGGACAAGGCATCCTGCACTTTTGTGCCTGATGTATATGATCACATGCCAGCTCTAAAGGTAACACTGCCACTGTTTTGTTTTTTTTTTTTTTTTTTTTTTTTTTTTGTAATTGTTCAGTGCTGAGAACTGAACCCAGGACCTTGTGCCTGCAAGGACTGTACTACTGAGATACTGGTCTTTACACATTCCTTCCCGATGGCTAGATGTATGCTATTTAGGTTTTAAATTTCTGAATATGAGCTGTACTTATGGTCACATTTCACCAGTACATTTTTATTTACTATTTGTGCATAGTTTTGTGTGTGTGTGTATATATATGAATATTCATATTTGAAGAGACACATGCATGTGTGCAGGTGTAAGCATATATATGTTCATTCATGTAGCAGTGTAGCAGTGTGGGGAGATATAGTTGTAATTCCTCCAAAGCCATCCACCACTTCTTCATCTTCTTCTTCTTCTTCTTCTTCTTCTTCTTCTTCTTCTTCTTCTTCTTCTTCTTCTTCTTCTTCTTCTTCTTCTTCTTCTTCTTCTTCTTCTTCTTCTCTCTTCTTTTTCTTTTTCTCTTCTTCTTCTTCTTCTTCTTCTTCTTCTTCTTCTTCTTCTTCTTCTTCTTCTTCTTCTTCTTCTTCTCCTCCTCCTCCTTCTTCTTCCTTCTCCTTCTCCTCCTGCTCCTCCTCCTCCTCATTATTATTATTATTATTATTATTATTATTATTATTATTATCACATTTAGGATACAAAATCTCTCATTGGCTTAGAACTCACCAAGTAGTGCAGGTTGGCCAACCAGGGAGCCTCAGAAGTCCTCCTGTCTGTACTTCCCCACAGCTGAAATTACACCCAGCTTTGTCAGGTCGTTTGTGAGATTATCACATTGTTCCTTATAATTTCCAGACAAATATTTTGCTAACTGAGCTGTCTCCTCAATCCCTCACCACAGTCTGGTAATCTGTCAACAGTTCTCTTGTTTTTCTAAAGTTATTCTCTATTTGCTATTGTTCTATCATAATCCAGGTTTGTAGACTCTTACTGACTTCAGTGGATCAACTCTTTTCTTACTAGCATGAACTTCTTCCTTGCTGACTGAATATTCTTATACTGCTTAATTGGGGATCTCATGCTAAATGAAAATTTAGCACAAAAGTGACACAGAGACTTGTCTAACCCCAGGAATTTTCTGTCTCTTTTATTCACTTTTGTGATTGAAACCTACATTGCAAAGACCAAAACCATGTAAATGAAAATGAAATATTAATCATCCTAAGGAAATTAAGAGTTTTCTTCTAATTTTAACTTGTTCCATTCACAGAATCTCATGAACATAATCAGAAAATGAAGATGAGATTAGGTAATTATATCATCACTCACACAATAGAATCATTATATCAATCCTATGTGTGGTGGTTTAAGGGAACAATTTGCCCTCTGAGATTCAGTATTTGATCAGAATACCAACTCTGTTTCTGAGTACTATTTGGGGAGGTGTGAGTGAGGCAATCTTGCTGGAGGATATACATCACTGGAGATGAGCTTTTAAAGCTTAGATCTTCCAGCCAATTCCAGGATGCTCTGCTTTGTATTTGGAACTGAGGATGTGAGCTCTGAACTTCTTGCTTACACTATGTCAGACCCTTGCTGCCACCACCCCTCTGCCTGCCATGATAGACTCTAAACCTTATAGAACTCCAAGTTCAAATAAACATTTTCTCCTCTGGGTGTCCTTGCTCATGGTGTTTTATTAGAGCAACAGAAAATAAAAATAAATAATATACTATTTTAGCTATGAAAGGCAGAGTTTCCATTTCTCCCTTAGAAAAGTGCATAAACTGTCTTCAGATTTACAGCTACATTCTTTTCAGTTATAACGTTTTCATTTAGCCTTCTAGTAAAACACATGAGCAGGGTTAAGTATTACCTGGAATGTCATTACAGTTGGGTGCCATTGTGCTTGCGGATGCTTCTACACCAGTCTCAGACATAGTGACACTTATTTCTAACCCTTGTTCTACTGCCAAGACTTCCCACTCCAAAGCCTGGTTCTTGTTGAATTGGCAATTAATTTTCTCCACGAAGGAGCATTGGTTCTGCAATTCTCTGTGGTGCCAATCATTTCCCTTTCACTGGGTGCCACACTCCTTACCTTCTGCTAGATCCTAACTTGCAGGTTCTAAGAACCACTGTTTGCATAGAGTCACATTCCAAGTTTATCTCCTGTTCCTCACCTCAATAGAGCTTCTTTCTATTGGAATCACAGAACTGGCGCTTAGCAAATGGTTTCCTTGGTGTTAATTATCTTTATCTGTTCCCTGAAAATTAGTTGTAATTTTTAAAGCTATAACATGGACTATTAAAATGAGAAAATTATTTTTTTCTATAAGTAACCTATTTGAAATATATTAACTTATGACTGAAGTACTAACCAACAAAATATTTCATGTCTGGGAAAAGATCATTTAGCATATATGCATATATAAATTTCATATATGCAAATACTCCTGTGTACAGAGTGAATGCAATCTGAGACTGTATGAATCTCATGAAAATGGAAGTCACACCCAGACTGCATTCCAGTAACCAGTATGTGTGTAAGTCATAGCTGAGTCTCAGTAAACAGTTTTGTATAAACACAATTACTTGCACAAGTATGAAAATCAGTGTTTGTTTTTAATATTCTTGACAACAGTATGATAACTAAAAGCAACTACAATAATTGGGTGGCCACTTAAATTCCAATATAAGAAGTCATCTAGCTCAATGATTAAAGATAATCAAATATTGATTCTCTTGAGACAGGAACTTGCGAATATATTCTATGTTAGAAAGAACTGAAATTTTTTCTTTGAATATCAATATTTTTGCCATACAAGCTGTATGACTTACTTTTTAATGCTTACTTCTTTATTATTTTATTTTTAAAATTAGCCTTTATTTTTATTGTACATGAAGAGTGTTTGCCTCTGCGTGTGTGTTTGTGTGTGTGTGTGTGTGTGTGTGTGTGTGTGCATCACATGCAGACAGATCTCTCTGAGATCAGAAGAGCTTGTCGAATACCCTGGCACTGGAATTACAGATGGTTGTGGGCTGCCATGTGGGTGCCTGGAATTGAACTCAGGTCTTCTAGAAAAATAACCAGTGTTGTTAACCACTGAGCCATCTTCCTAGCCCTTGGATGACTTGTTTTGGTGCAGGAATTAGGATTTTCATTATGTTAGAAACTGCTGCAGGATGCAGTTTCCCTTTATATATCTTAATGTGTTGAGTAGTACCAGGGGAAGATCATATGCTGGTCATCTGAGAGAGGTCCCAGGGCAAAGAAGACTCTCTGTCCTTTTGTAACTGAAAATGATTTTGAAGGACTGATACTATCAAGGAGATTAGAGCATTCTTCCTTCTTAAATTGCACACAAGGAATGAATGTTTATTCAGGATATAAAGAACAAGGAGGAACCATGATGATTGTTAGCCATGTTCCTTTGTCCTTCACTTCTTGCCAAACAACCCCTTAGAAACCTTGCATTATTGTAAGAAGACAGGGCTTTCATTCTTTTAAAAACATACTATTTTTATTTTTTGAAGACAGTTTTTTTTTCTCATGCAATGTAGTGTGATTCTAGCTTTGCCTCCTTTATTCCTTCCTTCCAGTACCTCCTTCCCTCCCTCCCTCCCCCCTGGATCCACTTCTTTTTCTGGCTCTCATTAAAAATTAAGTCTTCTAAGAGATAACAAGCAAATACAACAAAACAAATGTAATACGATGAAGCAAAAACTATCATGTCAAAGATTAACACAGCAATCAAGTAAGAAAAGGGTCTGCAGAGCAGGCACAAGAGTCGGAGACCTGCTCCCTCTCGCAGTCAGGGGTCCCATAAAATAGTAAACGAATAGCAACACTGTGTATATACAGGGCTTGTTAGATGCCCATCTAGGCCCTGTGCTTGTTGCTTCGGTCTTTGTGACCTTATGTATGATTTGCTTAGCTAACTCAACTGGGTCTTGTTCTTCTGGTGCCTTCAGTCCTCTTTGGCTTTTATAATCTCCTGGAGACTCCCTGAGCTCGAGAGGGAGGGAATTGTTGGAGATCTCCAATTTTGACTCTTTCTATGAAATGTCTGTTTGGGAGTGTCTGCATCTGTCACCATCTGTTCCTGGTGAAAACTCTCTGATGATGACTGGATCTATGAGAATTGCATTTTATTGATTCTTTTCTTGGTTTGTGTCTGTAGTGTTTTACTTTCCCTTATGCCCTTGGGTTATCTTGTCTCTTGTTCTTGGTTATCTTAGAAGTGTGTGGTATGGTTCCTTCTCATGGAGTGGCCCTTAAATGAAATGGGACATTTGTTGGCTATTCCCACAAGTTCTGTTCCAGCATTGCCCTAGAGTATTTTTCAGGCAGGACAGATTGTATGTCAAATATTTTGTGGCTGGGTTAGTGAACACACATCTCTTTCAGTAGCCTTCGGGTACCTTCGAAGCACCATAGGAGTGAAGGTTCTATGTAGTCACAGCTTTACTTTTCCATGTTCATCGGATTTTTGCATCTACATTCATAAGGGAAATTGATGTGTAATTCTCTTTCCATGTTGAGTTTTTACATGGTTCAAGTATTGGGATAACTATGGCCTTATAAAATGAATGGAGCAATTCCTTTTTGTGAAATAATTCGAGGAGGATTAGCATTAACTACTCTTTGAAAGACAGTCAGAATGCTACATTAAAACCATTTGGCCCTTGTTATTTATTTATTTATTTATTTATTTATTTATTTATTTATGGATTGGAAGATTTTAATGACCATTTCTATCTCTTTTAGATTTTTTTTCAACATGGTAGATAGAATACAGGTTTCAAAAGTATGTCCTTATGATTCTCTGGACTTCCTTGGTAAATGTTGTTATATCCCACTTTCTGTTTCTGATTTTATTAATTTGGATATTCTCTCTCTGCCTTTTAGTTAGTTTGCATAAGGATTCATCTATCTTATTGATTTTTCCAAGGAAACACCTCTTTTTTCATTGATTCTATGTATTGTTCTATATGTTTCTATTTTATTTATTTCAGCTCTCAGTTTGATTATTTCTTGTCCTATACTTCTCTAAGGTGTGACTACTTATTTTTTTTAAATGTAGACACTTATTAGTATGAAATTTCCTATTATATATGTGTATGTATAGGGGGTGGGGGTGGGTAGGTGTGTGACTGTGTGTGTTGTGCGTTTCATTTCTTTTGATTTTCCTTGTATGAATTATGTATTATTTTTGTTTTTATGTGTATAATTGGCCTCCTTAAGTTGAAGTTTTCCTTCTAGCATCTTCTGTAGGGCTGGATTTGTAGACAGATAGTATTTAAATTTGACTTTATCATGGACTATCTTATTTTCTCTACAATGATTGAAAGTTTTGCTGGGTATAGTAGTCTGCTCTGGTATCCGTGGTCTCTTTGAGTTTGCAACACATTTTCCCTGACCCTTCTGGATTTTAGATTCTTCTCTGAAAAACCAGGTGCAATTCTAATATGTTTGCCATTGCATATTACTTTTAATATACTTTTCCCCTTGAAGCTTTTAATATTCTTTCCTTGTTCTGTATGTTTAATGTTTTGATTGTTACATAATGAGTGAACTTTCTTTTCTAGTCTGATTTATTGTGTGCTCTGTAAGTTTCTTGTATAAAGCTATTGGCACCCTCTTCTTTAGTTGAGGATTTTTTCTATGATTTTGTTGAAAATATTTTATGGTTCTTTATGTTGGGTTTCTCCTCCTTCCTCTATACCTATTATTATTATGTTTGATCTTTTCACAGAGTCCCAGATTTTTTAGATGATTTTGTGTCAGAAGTCTTTAGGTTTAGCATTTTCTTTGACTGATATTTATTCCATTTATTCTATTGTCTTCAATGCCTGAGATTCTTTCCTCCATCTTTTGTGTTCTGTTGGTGAAGCATGCTTGTGTAGTTCACGTTCAAATTCTTAAATTTTTCATTTCCAGAATTCCCTTAGTTTGTTTTCTTTATCCAGTTGTATTTCCAGTTTCAGGCCTTGAATAGTTTTATTCCTTTTCTTACACTATTTATTTGTATTCCTGGATTTCTTTAATTGATTTATCCTGTCATATCCTAAAGGCTAGTTTAAGGTCTTTTTTCTTATGCTACTTTGTTGGTTTATTTGGCTGCTGTATTAGGATAAATGGGTGCTAGTGGAGACATATTGTTCTCTCTGTTATTAATTTTATTTCTTCTCTAGCATCTAGGCATCTGGGTATATGATACTTATAGGTCTTTGTGCTAATTTCTGGATTTGTCTTTGTTTGATGGCTGTTTTGTTCCTTTGTTTCTGTTTCCCAGCTAGATATTTCCCAGTCACCTTTCCCACAAACCTTCCTCCATCCCTCTCCCTTCTCCTCTGAGCAACTGGGGGCCCTCTGAGTAGTACCCCTCAACCCCTTGCTGTGGTACATTTAGTCTCTGCAAGGCTAGGTGCATCCTCTCCCACTGAGGCCAGACAAGGTAGCTCAGCTAGAAAAACAGGCAAAAGCTTTTAGAATAGTCCCTGATCCAGTTGTTTGGGAGCCACACAAAGAATAAGTTATACATCTGTTACATACGTACAGGGAGGGATACGTCCAGCCTGTGTATGGTTAATGGTTCAGTCTCTGAGAGCCCCAAGGGTCCAGGTTAGTTGACACACTATTGGTCTTCCTGTGGTTTTTATCCCATTTGGGGCTTCAATTCTTCCTCCTGTTCTTCTTTAAGTGTCCCCAAGTTCCATCGACCATTTGGCTATGGGTGTCTGCATCTGTCTGAATCAGCAGTTTTTCAGAGGACAGCCTTGCTAGACTTCTATCTGGAAGCATAACAGAGTATCATTAACAGAATCAGGGATGAATTTTTTTTGGCAATTTGATGGAACTTGAGAATATCATCCTGAGTGAGGTAATCCTGTCCCAAGTGGATATGTATGATATGTACTCACTTATAAGTGGGTATTAGCCATAAGATACCAGGTACCTATGCTACATTCCACAAACCCAAAGAAGTTAAACAAAAAGGAAGGCCCAAGCAAGGAAGCTTAATTTCACTTAGAAGGGGGAATAAAATAGATATAACGGGCAGGAGAAAGGAGAAACTCTGTAGAGGAGGAGAGGAGAGTGGAGGCTTCAGGATGGGGTATGGGTGGTACAGAAGAGATGGCCAGATGGCCATGAAACTGAATGGAAATCTGCAACTTATGGGGGTCAGGAAGGAGGGCATCTCAGACGTGGGATAAGGGGGTGGTGGTCAAAGACCAACGTGAGTGACCTTAGCTATAATTCACAGCATTGGAGATATGGAACCTAAAGAGACCACCTCCTATAGCCAGACATGAATCTCAGTGGAGTGATAGGGACACTAAGCCACTCAAAAACCTTTTACCCAAAATTTATCCTTTCTACAAGAAATATAGGGACAGGGAATGAACCAGAGACTGAAGGAATGGCCAAACAATAAGGAGACCAACTCGAGACCCATCCTGGGGGCAAGCAGAAATCCCCCTGGATGTTTAGAGAGTGTGATGGCTGAGTGTTTCTCTTTCCCTGGCCTGGTGAGCTGGTGTGTTTGCAAGGAATGCCTACTGGTATGGAAGGCTGGAACACTGCGATGCGTGGTAGGAATCAAAGTTGGAAAGAGTCTTTGTAATCCCTTGTGGATCATGTCAGAGAGGAAAAGGAAAACATAGCAGATTTCCTGCTACAGAGGTTGGAATGAAATGCTCTGTTTCCATCCCCGTGCATCCCCGTGTGTGTGTGTGTGTGTGTGTGTGTGTGTGTGTGTGTGTGTGTGTGTGTGTTAGATCTCAGAAGCAGTATAAGAAGTATGTGTCCTTTGTTAGCCTACTTGCCCCTATGGGAGAGATCCTTGTTTTAGCAGGGAGTGCCTTCTGGGGCTGGAGTCTGGGACAAAGCTGCAAGGGGGAAAAGAAAGGTTAGATGGAGAAGGATCTGTGGAATCTGTGGGGCATATGCAAGCAGGGTAAGGTGGCAGCGGGGAAGGCTACCAATGGTGTTCTGCTGCAGAGCTGGGGATGGGACTGGAGGGTTTGACTTAGGAGAACACAGAGAGAAGGTCTGCAGGCATCCTGCCTGTTATGCAACAGGAACTATTTTATAAACACGTTGAGAATCCTATACTTACATACAATATTCCTTGATTATATTCCTCTCCCTATCTTCCCAGATCCACTTCCAACTCCCAGCATTCTCACAACCTCATGCCCTCTTTTTAAATAATATAACTCACAGAATCTAATTCTGCTGTCCATATAGTCATGGGTGGGAGGAAACTAACTGAAGAATGGTCAATGTATCAGCAGTCACACCATTTAAGAAACCTGACCTTGATCTTCACAAAAGCCATCCACTGTCATTTGTCAGAGATGGGAGCCCATGACCAACCCTCCTACTACATGGTAGAGTGCTGACTAGCTTGATCATGTGCAGGTTTTGTGTAGACAACCTCAATGACTTTGAATTCGAGAATGCAGCTATTTTGTTGTCATAAAGGCAGTGCCTTGCTGTGCTTGACTTTACAACAAAGGTCTGTGAAGAAAACTGGAGAGACAAAGGGATGGAATGGTGGCAGTCGGTAGACTCAGCTAGATAGTATATTCAACATTTGTTTGGGGAAAAAAGGTATACATGATTGGAAATTTCTGGGGAATAAGTACTAATTGGACTAAGTTAAATCTTAAATAGATGAAAAATTCAAAGGTGTTTCATGAAATTAAAAAAAAAGAAAAAAAAAAGGAAGAAAGGTACTATCCCATGCTATCGCCTCCGGCTACTCTCTGGCCCCTGTGTCTTGCCACCTCCATAGCTAGCTCCATGCAGCAACAGCCCATCTCTTTGTTTTCTTGCTGTGGACTCTGCTCATTTTCCCAGCCAAATATCAGAATTATTAGAGGCATATCCAACTAAAGGAGGTTTGTTGTCAACCTAGACTTACAAATATATATGGTCATAGCTTTCATCTTGGTGGGCTATCCTAGTAAGTCTTGATTAACTACTATTTCACCTTTCTCAACTGAATTACATAAAAGCAGCATTCTTCCTTTAGATAAAGGTAGAGAAGATGGCTCCTTGATTATACATAAGAAAACCTAAGGCCCTATGATTTTACAGAACCATTTCATTGAATTTTGAGTTGTTCCACATTTTCCCCCCTATGGTCTCACAAATTTTCACTGTAGCAAATGAGCTTCTATAGCTAGATCTAGGACTCCCAAGGGTAGTGTCATGTAATCTGGTAGAATAACTTTATACATTTTTTTTCATTTATTGAAACCAAGCCACCAACCAAAGAGCAGACTGGTCCGTGGCCCCTTGCACATATGTACCAAAGGACTGCCTTGTCTGGCCTAAGTGGGAGAGGATAAGCCTAATCCTGTAGAAACTTGATGTTCCAGGGAAGAGGGATGGGGTGGGTGTTGAGGTAGGGGTGGGTGGGTGAGTGGGTTGGGGGGAGCACCCTCTCAGAGGCAAAGGGGAGGGGATGGAGTGAAGAATTCTTAGAGGGGGGACCAAAAAGGGAGGAAACATTTGGAATGTAAATAAATAAAACTTTAAAAAAAGAAATAGAAATAAATGTTTTAAAATAACATATCATGATTATGATTTCCCCTCCCCCACTCCTTGAAGGTTTTTCTCAGTGTCTCTGGCTAGAGCTTGTCCTGTCCCTGATGCCCTGCAAGTTCCCTGCGACTCGTGGGGCCTGTTCCTCCAAGGTAGCTGTTCTGATCTCAGAAACTCACCCAAGAGAGAATGGCGGATCTCTCTGGCTTAATGCGCTCTCTGGAGGTAGGCCCTCCACTTGCAGGGAAGGGGCAGAGGAGGACGCTGAACCCCCTCTGTCACTCGGAAGCTGAGAGGATCATGTCCCTGCTGCCCTGCGTCTCCCCTGGGAGTCGTGGGGCCTGTGGCTCCCGGCTGGCTGTTCAGGTCTCAGAAACTCACCTGAGAGAAAATGGCGAATCCCGCCCGGATCTCTGGCCTAAGGCGCCTCCGGGCTGGGTGCTCCAGTCTCAGAACCTCACCCGAGAGACAACAGGGGATCCTGCCTGGGTCTCTGGCTTAATGTCGAAGGTTTTTCTTACAGCCCTATCTCATCGGGATCCATCCCATTTGTGTCTCTCATTAGAAAAAATAGGCTTCTATGGTTTAATAATAAAATAAATAAAACAAAATCAATATTTGCCTTCACTGGTTACCATAAGAATCAGAATAACAAAAGTCCCAGTCCCATAATTGAGAAATCTCTTTTCAATGTTTTTTATTTGGAGTAGCCCAAGTTTCTCTGCAAACAATATAGATTACTGATGTGGCCCTTGGTTGCTTCTCAAAGGTTAAGGGTAGGAACCTGTTGCTAAAAGGCACAGGACACACAACTCACATGATGAAAGCAGGATCTAACTTGAAAGCTTCTTTTCTGCAGTCTAACTTCCCAGGTTCAGAAAATACTGTGCAAGTTCCCAAGGGAGGGAAGCAATTACACAGCCCTATCCAGCTGCAACACCTATAAAGCAAGACAATTAACAGCATAGCAAGATATGCATAAAGGTGCAAGAAGTGGCATTCACATGTTGGTGGCAATCAACAGCTGTCTCATTAGACTTAAGTCCCACTCAACAGGAGGGAATTCTTGCTTAGCCAGCTTTGCAGGGCTCCTGAGGTCATGGCCCCTTGAAAAAAATTTATTACTGCCACTTTGTTAAACAAACATAATCTCTTCTTACATTCTAAATCTTGTCCTTATATTTACAGATAAGTATAGCTACTACTCCTATGATGTGCCAGGGTTGCAGGGGATACCCAGGGGACCACACCCTCCAAAAGAGAAGGAGCAGGGTGAATGGGGAATGGTCTTAGGGAAGGAGGAACCTGGGCAGCATTTGGGATGTAAATAAAAAAGGTGTCTCTAAACCCCTTTTGTGTTGTTGGTTAGTGTTGTCCTGGGTGTATCCTTGTGGATCCCACAACATCACAGTCTATTGCTTTTGCCCTTGGTTGCCCCAACAGATGAGGAAGGTAAGCTCTACTGCTGAAGACACCATCTCATTCAGACACAGAGCTCAAATGATCCAGGTAATGATTGGTTCTGTGTGTCAACTTGACACAAGCTGGAATTATCACAGAGAAAGGAACTTCAGGTGAAGAAATATCTTCATGAGATCCAGCTGTAAGGTATTTTCTCAATTAGTGATCAAGCAGGGAGGACCTTGTGGGTAGTGCCATCCCTG
The DNA here is from genome assembly GCF_008632895.1 of Mastomys coucha. Classification (NCBI taxonomy): domain Eukaryota; kingdom Metazoa; phylum Chordata; class Mammalia; order Rodentia; family Muridae; genus Mastomys; species Mastomys coucha. The sequence goes on from NW_022196911.1 coordinate 107,869,132, forward strand.
GGCTGGTAGTCCTGGTTTCTATAAGAAAGCAAATTTAGCAAGCCAGGGGAAGCAAGCCAGTAAGTAACATCCTTCCATGGCCTCTGCATCAGCTCCTACTTCCTGACCTGCTTGAGTTCCAGTCCTGACTTCCGTTGGTGATGAATAGCAAGGTGAAATTGTAAGCTGAATAAACCCTTTCCTTCCCAACTTGCTTCTTGGTCATGATGTTTGTGCAGGAATAGAAGCCCTGACTAAGACAGTTCTGAAAATATACCTACAAGGAATGTTGTATAGACTTAGCAGATTATACTTACATCCATAATACCTCTCTCTCTCTCTCTCTCTCTCTCTCTCTCTGTCTGTGTGTGTGTGTGTGTGTGTGTGTGTGTGTGTATGTGTAACCTCAATTAATGAAAATAGAGGCCGAGAATTTGAAAAAAAGCAAGGAAGAATATGTGGGAGTGTTTGAAGGAAGGAGGTGAATGATGTAATTATATTATTCCTTCAAAACATAGAAAGAAAAAAAAAATACAAACTTCTTATTGTAGCACATATAGAGCACCACATGAAACCACAATTAGACACAATGCAGAGATCAACAGGTCACTGGATGCACAACCCTATCAGACACATCTACAGTACAACCTCTGTATCTGTAGATCAAAGAACATCCTGGAAGAGAAAGGGAAGACAAACTTGAAAAAATAGAAAACTAGGGGCCTGCTCTCTAAAGTCTTTCCTAGAAATGGCTACAGATACAAAGCTGAAACAATAACTATACCACTAGACGCTTTTGCATTGAAATGGAGGAAAATTCAAGGGGACAACCCATAGACAAAGAACTACGGGCAGTGACTGACAGCTAAGGGAAGGAGAATTAGCTTCTCACAAGAACAAGTTGGTTGTGCAATGCAGAATAATCATCCTTGAAAACATAAACACATAAATGATAAAGATGTACTAAGCAATGTACACACACACACACACACACAAACAAAACCAAAGACAATGACACTGTGCATCAAGGGGTTTAGGAGCAAGGATGAGAGGTGGTAGAGGAAGAATACCTGGGAATGGGGCTGGTGGGAAGAAAAATTAGGGAGAAAATTAATGTAACATTTAGCAAAGATTGTGAAAAGGTCTTTGTTAATCCTACAACCAATAGAAGGTTAATATCCAATATCTACAAAGAACTCAAGTAGTTAGACTCCAGAGAATCAAATAACCCTATTAAAAACAGGATGCAGAGCTAAACAAAGGTTTATCAACAAAGGAATATCAAATGTTGAACCTAAAGAAATGTTCAACATCTTTAGTCATCAGGAAAATGCAAATCAAAACAACCCTGAGATTCCATCTCACAACAGTCTGAATGTCCTTCAACAGAGGAATAGATACAGCAAATGTGGTACATTTACACAATGGAGTACTACTCAGCTATGACTTCATGAAATTCTTAGGCAAATGGATGGAACTAGAAAATATCCTGAGTGAGATAACCTGATCACAAAAGAACACACATGGTATGCACTCACTAATAAGTGGAGATTAGCCCAAAAGCTAGAAATACTCAAGATACAATTCAAAGACCACATGAAGCTCAAGAAGAAGGAAGACCAAAGTGTCGGTGCTTCGGTCATTCTTAGAAGGTGGAACAAAATACCCATGGGAGCAAATACAGAGACAAAGTTGAACAGAGACAGAAGAAAAGGCCATCTAGAGACTGCCCCACCTGGGGATTCAACCCACATACAGTCACCAAATGCAGACACTATTGTGGATGCCAAGAAGTGCTTGCTAACAGGAGCCTGATATAACTATCTCCTGAGAGGTTCTTCCAGAGCCTGACAAATACAGAGGTGGATGCTTGAAGTCAACCATTGTACTGAGCATGAGGTCCCTGGAGGAGCTGGAGAAAGGACCGAAGGAGCTGAAGTGGTTTGCAACCCTATATGAAGAACAACAATATCAACCAACCAGACCCCCTAGAGCTCCCAGGGACTAAACCACCAACCAAGGAGTACAAATGGAGGGACCCATGGCTCCAGCTGCATATGTAGCATAGGATGGCCTTGTTGTGCATCAATGGGAGAAGAGGCTCTTGGTCCTGTGAAGGCTTGATGCACCAGTGTAGGGGGATTTGAGGGCAGGGTGGTGGAGTGGGTGGGTGTGTGGGGGAACACTCTCATAGAAGGGGGAATTGGATAGGTGTTTCCGGGGAACTAGTAAATGTTATTCACATAACATTTGAAATGTGAATAAATTATAAAAAAGAGAAATTAAGCAATTAGTGTAATTAATTCCCTCATCAAATTGACCTTGACTTTCAATTGGTCATGACATGCATCACAGTAGAAGTTAGTAATAAAGGGAAGAATTGCTACCAGGTACATGACTTTTTAGATATGCAAATGAACTGTTTAAAAAGCAAGCGATTTATTGTCTAAAAATACAAGAAAGAAACTTTCTCCTCTGCCGATGTGTTCGAGGCTCTTTCCTATGTTCTCTTCTATTAGATTCAGTGTATCTGATTTTATCTTGAGATTCTTAATCCACTTGGACTTGAGATTGCACAGGGTGATAAATATGGATCAATTTGCATTCTTCTACATGGAGACTGCCAGTTAGAGGAGCACCATTTGTTGAAGATGAAACATCCATCAGAATGGGTATGATCAAAAACTCAAGGGACAATACATGCTGGTGAGGATGTGGAACAAGAGGAGCAAACACTCCTCCATTGCTGGTGGGATTGTGAATTTGTACAACTACTCTGTAAGTCAAGCTGGCAGTTTCTCAGAACACTGAAAATAGTTATACCTAAAGATCCAGCTATTCCACTCTTGGGAATATACCCAGAAGATCCACCATAGCATAAGGAGACATGCTCCACTATGTTCATAGCAGCCTTGTTTTTAACAGTCATAAATTGGAAGCAAACTAGATGTTCCTCAACTGAAGAATGGATACAGAAAATGTGCTTCATTTACACAGTATAATAGTAAAAACAAGGACATCAGGAATTTTGCAGGCAAATGGATAGAACTAGAAAATATCATCCTGAATGAGGTAAGTCAGAACCAAAAAAACATGCATGGTACATACTCATTGATAAGTAGATATTAACAAAAAATATACAGAATACCCATGATACAACCCACGAACCCAAAGAAGTTAAGAAGGAAGACCCAAGTGAAGACGCTTCAACTCCACTTAGAAGGGGGAACAAAATAGTTATGGGAGGCAGAAGGAGGGAAGGACCTGGGTAGGAGAGGTGTGGGGCAGGAAATGGGGTGGGGTGGAGGAGTCAGGATCAGATGTGGGAAGAGACAAGAGAAAGGCCCAGAGGCACAGGAGAATGGATGGAAATATGCAGCTGCTGAGGGTAGAGTGAGTGGGGAATCTTAGGAAGTCCCAGAGACCTGGTATGGAGAGGTTCCTAGGACTCAATGTGGGTGACCTTAGCCAAAATGCCCAAGAGTGGAGAGATGGAACCTGAATACACCACCTCCAAGAGTCAGACAGGACACCAGGGGAGGGATGGGGACACCAACCTACTTTCAAAATTTTTGACCCAAAATTGCTCCTGTGTAAAAGAAACGCAGAGACAAAAATGGACCAGAGACTTAAAGGATGGCTGACTAGTGACAAGCCCAACTTGTGATCCATCCCATGGATGGGCACCAATCCCTGACACTATTAATAAATGCCATGTTGTACTTGCAACCAGGAGCCTTAGAATGGTTGTCCTCTGAGAGGCTCTATCCAGCAGCTGACTGAGAAGGATGCAAATGCCCTTAGCCAAGCATTGATTGGAGGTCAGGAACCCTTATGCAAGAGTTAGGGGAAGGATTGAAGGAACTGAAGGGGATGGCAACCCCATAGGAAGACCAACAGTGTCAACTAACTTGGACCTCTGGGAGCTCCCAGAGGATGAGCCACCAACCATTAGCATAAACAGGCTTGTCCAAGGCCCCTGGCACATAAGTAGCAGAGAGCTGCCTTGTCTGGCCTCTGGGAGAGGATGTGCCTAATCATATAGAGACTTGATGCCACATGGGATGGGGGATACGCAGGGAGAAACACCCTCTATGAATCAAAGGGGAGGAGAGGTGGAGAGAAGAAGTCTGTGAGGGGGTCCAGGAAGAGGGGGGGCAGCATTTGGGAAGTAAATAAATAAAATAACTAATTAATAAAAATATGTAAAGCTAAAACATAGAAATGAAAAACAGAATAAAATATAGAAAATAATTTTAAAAGGAAAGTATAAGAAAGACTCTAAAATTGGGAAATAAATTCAAAGATGATGGCCCAGCGAAGATACCTAGCAGGTGTCTATGATATGGGGTTCAAGAAGGAAAATTAAATTAAACAAATTGGTAAGTGCTTGATTCCAGTGAGAGAGTATGTCCTAGTATAAAAAGTGGCAAGCATAAGGAAGCCAATGTCAAACTCTGGCCTCAAAAATGCACACACACATTTATATGTGTCTGCGCACACATCACCCACAATGAGAATTTGCGTGCACATTAGTGCACACCACAAGCACACATACCATGAAATGATGCAGAAATGGGAATTTCTCCCTTACATAAGTGCACATAAGCTTGTTCCTTAAACAACGGTATTTCTAGAAGTTTTTGTAGAAAGTATGCTATAAACTGTTTTCAAGCTAAGACTAGGAAGTAGTTTCTAAAGAACTATAATTTCCCAGCAGGAATATACACTGACAGCCTCTTAGTGTATGTTAATCAGATCTGAAAGGGTTAGAGGAAGCCTCCTTGGTCTCCTGCAGAAAAATGCTAAGTGAATGTTTCCATCAACCACACAAACTACCATGCTGCTTATTTCTCCTTGCTCAAGAATTTTCTTTCCTTCTGATCACTAGACACCTTAAGGGTCACCGGCAAGAGGTGGTTGTTTTATAGGCATGAGGGTCTAGCATGAAAGTGTCATGGAACTGGAATAAATTTCCCTTTCCCTAGGATCTAGCCAATCAAGGCTGAAGTCCATTGCCAGAAGCCAGGCTCAGCTGGAGGCAGCGACTTAGAGGAAGGGAGGGTGATCTTTGCAGTGGAGGGTGTCCTGATTCCATCTTCCCTGCTGGGAAACTCCAGTGTTCCAGGACCACTAGCCTGGGAGCTTTCATCAGCTAGCAACCCACTTTTACTAACAACCTTGGGGAGTCTGGGGAAGCTTTCAGGGACCTGTGAGACTCCAGCAAACATCTCCCGACGATGCTGCTGGAAAAGTCCACCGCCTTTTCATGCCCCATGTTTCCTCTCCAGTATCAGTTCAGAAAGTGAAAACAAAATCACCTTATAGCATAAAAGCCACAAATAAAAACAAATTACTCCCCAACGCCCCCTCCCACCCCCCCGTATTCACATTACCATTCGCCACTTCTGGAGGTATATTTTAGCCCAGTGTTTGTTTTAATGTTCTGTTTTACAACCTTTTGTGTTGAGTTCTTTGGATAGACCTCCTTCTCAGAGGGGGTGGAGCCCTGCCATGCCGGTTCTCTATTAATCACCAGGCATAGTTGGACTTCAGGGTCTCAGAGCAGACTCCCTTCTCAGCTTGCAGCCCTGCTTGTTGCAACAAACAGGACTGCAGACCGTGTTTACCTTACATGTCAGATGTGGTTAGCCTTGAAGGGGGCCTGCTTGTGTAAACCAGTCTGCAAGTCCATCACAATGGGCTCCAGTTTCTCTTCTGTGATGAAACAGACACCAGATCTTTGAGCACAGTGATAGCGGCTCGGACGGAACCGTTGGCTGGTCGTGTTTGAAGATTTCAATGATGGCTTAGCTTAGAGTCAAGATGTTGAAGTTTCCTCCTGGGAGGTGTTCACATTGACTGATATGGTCTCTTTCTTGGGATTCACACGACTTCTGTTTCTATGGTGCTTTCTCATTGTTCCCTGAGGTGACTTTCTCCCAGGTTGGCTCTGTCCCTGTAAGCATGCTCACTCTGGTCACTCTAGTCTTCTTGAATTGGTTTCTTTCCCTGCTCTCTGCTAATTGTACTAGTGATTTCTCACCTTCCTGGAATCCTCACTTTGCACAAAGTTGGCATTAAGTGTTAAGACATTAACCTAGTACAAGTTTAGCTTAATAAAAAGAATGATCTCTCCACACTTTACCCAATTATCTGGTAGATTTGGGGAGTCACTATTAGAGATTCCCAAATAAAAAGGGTAGTTGGTTCCATCAGGTGACTTTTTAAGATAACATACAGGTCCAGGACTGCTCTACAAGACAGTGTATAGTTGAAGAAACAAACCTTTCTAAACTGCATACACTCTGGTCCTCAGCAGGATATCTCTAACCCTATGGCTCAGTAGTTTTCATTAGGGTGGCACTTTGTCATTTCTGTTACTTTTCTTTTCTCATACAGGATATCCTAGCCTACATATGTTTCCCCTCCCTTCATTCCTCCCAGCCCCTCCAACCCTTCCCTATTCCCCCATATCCACTCCCCCTCTGTTTCCACTCAAAGGAAAGAACTGGCCTCACAGGGACATCAAAGGAACATAGCTTAACAAGTTACAATAACACTAGGCATGAACCCTCATGTCAAGGCTGGATAATACAACACAGCAGGAGGAAAAGGGTCCCAAGCTCAGGTAAAAGAGAGTCAGAGAAAGCCAGCCCTCTATATCCACTGTTAGGGGTCTTACAAGAACTTCAAGCTGCACAAACCATAATGTACATACACAGACACTTGATAATTTTGAAAACATGTCTTGCTTGGTATGCCTGAGGAGAAAGAGTGCAGCAGACATCCTGCAGGCATTGGCCACGGAAATAGTTACACATCCCACAATGCACAGACCACATGTTCATCTTGTTACTAGAGATTTTAAGGTACAAACTTAGGCCCTGGGAGTCTTTACATCCTAGTCCCAGTCACCCATTTCCAACACATTAACTAAGGAGAGAAGTTCTAATGAAAAACAGAAAGCTCTGCTTAATGTGGTCACATTAGGGTGAGGAAGACATGGAAGGAAGTCCATTGAACCCCAGTATATCCTTGGTGTATGAACAGGAGGTTTAGGTGCTAGCAGAGTTTTGCACCGTGAAGGAGTCCTGACAAAGGTGTAGTTTACCCATCACTGAGCCATCTTTGGCTCGGCTCCACTCTCTCCTGGAACACGTTCCAATAATCTGTCTTTCAGTGTGCAAATTCTTTCAGGGATGCTAGTCCCTCCTCTGGTTGGCATGAGGCTTCAGCTTTTTCCTCCTCCAGGCATGAAATTCTTGGGACAATGACAACTCTGTGGGTTCAGTTTTAATAGTCTGATAGCCGAAGAGAAAAGTGTCCCTTCTTATAATATTTTCACTCATACCAAGAGGGCTGCAATCTCTCCTAACAAAGAACCAACTCTTTAGAAAAAAAAAAAAAGAAAGATAGAAAAGAAAAAAAATGGTCAATTATAGTGAAGGTGAGAGAGCCTACCTCAGCCTATGTAAACAGTAGTTGTAGAGATTTCCTGTGTTAAACACTCAATAAATGCTAGACACATAAAGACCCTGGAACTAAAATCATCACTCAGTTTGATCAGGAGAGTTCCTCTAGAATCTTTTTGACCCGGACCTTGCCAGTCTTCCTGATCTAGCCTCTGTCTGCTTTCTGTCCCTTCTTACTGTCCCCGACTTCCTTAGTCTGTCATCTTTCTAGTGAGGTGTGTAGCATTCATGTTGCCCGTGGTCCACACCAATCTTCGCTCAGGCTCCAGCTCATTTGAGTTCAAAGATCATAGATGCTGGCTCAATAGAAGAGCTGGATGCAGAACTAGCTACAGCCTCTACCACCAACTCTAAACATTAACATCAGTTGATGGGCTTCGGCAAGGTTCCCACTTTATGCCAGGTCCTGTTGATACAAGTGCTGAGACTGTAATGAAGTTAAACTCAATATATTTTTTCCTCTGGTTATAACTGGCAATAATTTTGCAAGTTCCCAGCTACCGTGGAATCCATTTGGGGCAGGCAAAAAAAGCAAACAATCTGGGGTATGAAATGTAATTGTGGTTGCCACATGTGAAACATTGTAGCTACCAACATTTCTTGTTACTCTTACCATAGCTATGGACTATAGACATTCACTTTTGCTTAATCCAAGTATATTTTGCTAAATGAAGACAACTATCTGGGTATTTCATTTAAAGGGAAAGAAAAGGGCTTTCCTGGAAACATACAGATAATGGAGACAAAATTATACTTAAAATATGTTGCCAGAGGGTGTTTTGATATTTTTCTGATTATTTTTCAGAGAGATGTATAAGTGCTCTTTATGCACAGGTTTGCAAATGTGACTAAGGACAGTTTATGAATGCACACATGCTGCATGTCAGCACATTGGCCTTCAATTATGTTACCTATTCACATAACCCTGTAAGTTACATAATCATATTTAAAAATTTATATTTAAGAATATTGAAAATGAGTTAGGCTGACTCAATTTTTAAAAGATACTTTGTAGATGAGACTTACCTTGCTATTTACTACATTCTTGTATACAAACTACTGGTTTGATAGCATTGTTCTGAAAACCTAATTAGTCATTTAAAAGTGTGGACTTAGTGGATATCATGAAATGTCCCTAATTACTTGGCATTGGTTGCAGGCTTTATTTTCTAGCAATGACCAATTCCAACCACTTCAAAATTCTCTCAATAGGCATGGAGTGTGGCTCAGCAATAGCTGAGGTGCTTGCTGCGTGAAGCCTGGTGTGGTGTGCAATCTCTAGAGACAAACAAAATAAAATTGTCTAGTTTCCCTCACATTCTTATTTCAGTGAACAACATTAGGAAACTGCAATTTATCTCTACATGTTACAGTTATCTTCAATATGAATGCAAAGGAGCCCTCCTGCTACTTAGTACTGTGTTCATCATAAAATATTCTGTCTCTAAACCGAAGTGTCAGTAACAGCATCATATTTGGCATCTCAATTATAGATTATTGTTATAAACACTTCATTGTATTTAGATGGGAAACCCCGGGCACTTTAAAGCAAATATTTGAATGAAGTTTCATGAGAAAAATAGATATTTCCGTGGCTAAGGGTGATACTGGGGAAGAAAAAAATCTCAAAGTACTTAAAAGCTACTGCAAGTTATTTTTTTAACCATACTTAATTCATCTTACAAATAGGCTATATTTGTGCAACTGAAAGCCCACATTTTATTTAAGTAGGCCAATTTGCACAGAGTCCTGCACATACATCTATAATATACTATGAACACCATATACAGAGAGGCCTTTTATACACACACACACACACACACACACACACACGCACACACAATCATATCAAAGTTTCCTACTGACGTCAATGAAACTCTTACTAGACAGGCACTGGATAAGGGAATTTGTATGACATATGCCAAACACTAACACAAAAATGTCATCCATATGAATCATTAATGAAAAAATGATAAAACAGAGATTTGAATAAACTACACCAGCAATAAAAATATCAAAAGAGGGTTATTGTAGTAGACTTGTGGATGTTTTAGTGCCATGAAAATGTTAATAAATTATTAAATAGCTGGCATATCTTCTGTTAATTATTTTTTACATATGTGCATGTTGTGAGCATGCATTTGTATATAGTAGCCTAGAGATGATGTTTAGAATGTTCCTCAGCCTATTTCCTCCTTTGTTATTCTTTGTTTTTGAGACAGAGTCTCTCATTTTGCCTGAAGCTCACTGGTTTGGTCAGAATGACTAACAAGTGAGCCCCAACAATCTGCCTGTCCGAAACCTTCCATCCAGGATTACAACCTTACAGTTGAGTTATTATAGGACAATGGAAACCTAAACTCCAACCTTCAAGTTTGTCCATAAAGCATGTTGACCACTGAACCATCTCCCCACCCTTTAAATGGGGAGCTTTTACACAAATTTAATGATCAGGATGGCCATAATTCTATGAGAGAACTCAGGAAACACAGACAGTTCATTCATAACTTCACAATTCTATTGAAAACAACAAAAATATCATTTATTCAAATATCTTTCATCTGAGTCAATATTCTCTTGTTTTCTGATATAAATTTAAGCATTTCTTCTTCCTTTTTTAGAATTCCACAGATGCTTAAAGCATTCCTAGAATGCATTTCATCGTGATACATCACTTGCATCAATTGTATGATGAGCACCTCTGTAACTATGAGTGGATGGTGTCAATAATAACTCACTTTCTTTTTGCCCAAATTTTGTCTAATTCACAAAACCTAGTCTCAAGGGAGAAATAGATTTCACATTCTTCTCCCACCTTGCCCCATTCTTTAGAAAACCATATACTTAAGTGTCTATATATGTGCATGTATCTCTGTGTATGTATCTGAGTTTGAATGCGCATGTTCACAGAGGTCAGAAGAAGGGGTTAAATACTTAGAGTTGGAGATACAGGCCTGTATGGATGGGTGCAGGAATTTGAATTAGGATCTCATGATTGGTCAGAAAACGCACTTATCCACTGAGCCATCTCTCCATCCCATCCCACCACTTATGTCTAGAGTTTGAACTGGGTCAGAATTCCATTCATTAGCCCAAAGAGATTATCGGAAAAGACATGCATTGAAGCTATTCCTCCTCCAACACCTAAAACACATTCTCCCTTTTAAAAATCATGCCTGAAAGGTGACAATCTAGCTGAAGGACCAATAATAATAAGTCTTACTTGTAAGCCCTAGCCACTTCTACTATGAACGGCAATTCAAAATGTTTTCCTTCTCCTAATAGTAATGGCACTTAAGGTTGGCCTTCATATGAAGTTTGCATGAACAACGAGCCAAGGCTTTACTGCTTTTTAGCAATTCACAGAGGCTTACGTGTACTTATGGGAGGGATAAAGTGACATGTACTCGTGTCTGCTATCTCTAGCTCCCCTTGTAACCTATTATGCCAAAAGGATCTCTGGTATCCGTATCTAGGGTCAGACACCCCAAATCCCCAGCCTCTACGCTTATCTGTTATCTTGGGTAAAGGGAGATTGTTTTTCTCTTGCGGAGTCCCCAGTGCATAATGCTGCAGAAGGGAAGTGCACATTCCTCTTTTTTCACCTCACATGAAAGAACAATATTTTCCCTGCGCCTCATGGTGAAGTTGAAACAGCCAATCTCCCAAACCTGGATTCCCCACGACGTCCCCGCTTTTCCCTGGACATATCTTCCTCTTGCCACCATCTGTTCCTTTACCACCCAGCTCATTTGATCCCATGGAAGATGAATGGCTCTGCCTAAAGAAATTAAACAATGGCAAAGCCAAATTGCAGACTGGAGTCAACCCCCAGCACACTTCGTAATTTCCTCTATTTTTCCTGTTTCTGAGACCAGGTCTGGGTTGTGTTGTCCTGCACTCCTCTTTGCTGAAGTTCTTTTCTTTGCTCATGTTTCGTCTTTAGAACATTTTAAAATTATGGTCATTTGTCTTCTGCGTTTCCATTTGGGTAGGAAGAGGGCCCCGTTTGCGTCTCCCACTAGACACGAAGGAGAAGAACTCAGAGGTCTGGAGCATGTTGAATTACTGAGCTCTTGCTTCTAGCTCTGTGATTCAGAGAATGACATTTTCTCCTTTGCATCTTGGCAATATTCTGTTTGATTGCTTTGATTCTTAGAGCAGCCTGAAAGATACGAAGGTATCAATGATCAGACATGGGATGTGAGAGAGTGGAAATGTCATGGAATCTCACCCATAGACAAAGAACTACAAACAAGGACTGCTAGGAGGGAAAGAATTATCCTCGCCCAGACATGAGCCCCATATAGGTTACCCAATGCAAAGCAGTCACCCTTAAAACAATATACATAGTACCAACAAAAGTGGGTTCTGCAAGTTGGGTTTACATATATTTATGCACACATATACACACACACATGTATATATAAAACAATAATAAATAAAAAGAAGTTTATCACCTTGAGAATTCAGGGAATGGTAAGAGACAGGGTAGCTGGGAGGACCTGAAAACTGGAAGAGAGAAGGAAAGTAACATAACTGTATTTTAATTTAAAATATTTATATATGTATATGAAAATATTATCCACATGTAAATATATATATACATGCAAACATCTATAAATATGTATATAATGTATATATAGTTTATGTTGAACCAAATTCTTTCTTGAGTACTGGGAATTGAACTTCATGGGTGCCAAGTATGTGTTGCATTACTGAACAACACCTCTGATCTCACTTGTAAATTTGAAAATACATTGCACATGAAGGAAAAATAAAAATTTACACCACATAATGTTGGAATTCAGATCTACTGCACAGAATATTTTAAGACATATAACATTCTACTTTTTGACTATATAAAAGAGAAAAAAAAAGGAAAAAATAGCCAGTTGTTTGCATCACTGTTTCCTGGAGAAGTAGCTACTATGTAGAAAGACTTATGGTTTTACTGGCAAATAATCATCTGTTACTTCTATTATAATCACTTGTGTAACTGGGTCAGACATATTATTTGCCAGGAGTCATGATTTGAGGCAGGACCAAGTCTTCATTATGAATCCCAACAGTTTATCACCAGTTTGCCTCCTTTGAGACGCCAACTTCTAACATACAACATTTTTCAGCAACTAGTAAGATTTGTGGAAATCTGTGGGACATTTTGCTGCTTGCGCATAGGGTACATAAGTGGACTTATATTTAGTGTGGCTGCTAAAATAAAGAGCAAATAGCACTTATGGGTCACAGGGATTTGTGGATCTTTATGATGATAAGGCGCTTCAAGAAGGTGGAACGTTTTATACAATGAACATCTTTGGAGTTTTTTTTTTTATCTTTAATCTTCTTTTACAGCTGTTATCCCCCTCCTGTTCTACCCTCTGACGGTTCCTCATCCCATTCCTCTTCCTTGTCTCCAAGAGGATGTCCCCATTCTCCCACACCCGACTCCCACACTTCCTACTCCCTGCCAGGCCGGCCCCATTTCTTGGGGCCTTAAGTCTCTCAAGGGTTAGGTACATCTTCTCCCACTGAGGCCAGACCTCGTAGTCCTCTGCTGTATATGTTGTGGGGGCCTCATATCAGCTAGTGTATGCTGCCTGGTTGGTGGTTCAGTCTGAGAGATCTCAGGGGTCCAGGTTTGTTTGAAACTGCTGGTATCCTTATAGGGTTGCCCTCCTCCTCAACTTCTTGGAAATTATTAAAGGGACCTCCTTGGTTTCTTAAGTGACTTGGATATCTCTCCAGTCTTCATTTTGACAAGGAGATAGATCACTCAAGTACACTATAAAGTTTCCATTGGAAGTCACCTAGACACTCGGGATCTAAGGCAGACATGACTCCCACACAAGCACAATGCCCTGTGCATTCTTTCAAGTATGCTGGGTTGTGTTTGCCTTTTCTAGTCCACTAGGTATGGGTGAGTCTAATTCTGAGAGAAGTGCCTTCTGTATATGTTTTAATAAAAAATATTTGCAATTCAAAAGACAGTAGATCCCGATTTGCCAAAGTGCCCTTTTCAAACACACAAATCCTTGATGTAATCTGGCTTTGGCAGTGGAAATCACCGAGCAGATATGTTCTACTTAGACTATTTTTGCTCTTCCTTATTCATCCTTAAAACTTGATGAAATTGGCAGTGAGTCCAGTCTCTTGCATCTCATGGCTTTGGCCGTCAATTTAAACTCAAGACTTTTGCTCTTTAGATCCATTGTTTAAACAACCGTATAGTCACATGGGAGAGCTTTCTGCAGTTTTGTAGACTATAGATGATGGAGGCTGATGGAGGAAAAGAACACTGAAAACATTCTGGTGATGTCATCATAGCTTTAGACTATTTCACATGGCATGCAGGTGGAAAAGTCATGAAAATATGCATAATATAAATGAACAGCTCAAGGTTTATGCACTAAGTTAGGCATGTAAATTCATGAAAAAAATTTGAGTTTACCTATATTTGCATGCCCTGAAGAGAACAGTGGAAAATTTGTGATGCATAGAATGTTCCTACTACATAATTGTAAACATATGATACATACATGTATGTATTAACTTATTACATATATTTATATATATACATATATATATTCATTTAGTATTTTCCTAGTATCCCCAAAGAAGTATGTACAGATTTACTTAAACACCTGAAGTTTAATGGGTTGTGTGTTGAGCATAAAATCACTTTCTGTATAGATCACATAGACTAAAAGAAATTAAAATACCTGTGAGCTGCACACTGGATTCCATTGTTTAGGATTCATGTGCTAATCATTTGTTTATAGTGTATCTATTTTGGATAATTTCTGTAACTCTCATTTCAAAATATATAGATAATATAAGAGATACTTAAACAAATATTGTTAATAAGGCTTACTAACCCAAGGAAAGATAAGCTATATAAGCTGAATGTAATTGAATCACACACTTCAATATTGAAAAGAGCTAGAAAAGAGATATCAAGGAGACTATAAAAATGATTTAGGTGGAGTCAGGCAGTGGATATACTGACAATATTAATGGAGAACGTTAAGTTCCTTAACAAATTATTAAATAACAAACCTGAAAAGTAAGGCACATACCCTCATATCAAGGCTGGATAAGGAAACCCTGTAGGAAGAAGAAGGTCCTGAGAGCAGGCCAAAGAGTCATAGACAACCCCAAATCCCACTGTTAGGCGTTCTTCAAGAACAGCAAACTATACAATTATAGCATATATGAAGAGAACCTAGCTCAGACCCATATGGGATTTATGTTTGTTGCTTCAGTCTCTGTGAACTATTACCTTTGTTTATTTGATTCTGTGGCATGGTCTCATAGTGACCTTTACCCCTCTGTCCCATACAGTCCTGTTTCTAACCACTTCCACAGGGTTCCCCTGGCTCTGCCTGGTGTTTGGGTTTGGATCTCTGCATCTGCTCCCATTAGTTGCTGGATGACTTCTCTCTGATGATGATTGGGATAGGTGTCAATCTATGAGTACAGAAGAATATCATTAGGATTTATTTATTTATTTATTTATTTATTTACTTACTTACTTACCTATTTATTGCCAGTTGTTCTTGGTTCTCTCCTGGGTTTCTGGGCTGCCCTGTTCTGGGCATCCAGGTGGTATCACGCATGGGCTCCCTCTTCTGACATGGACCTCAAGTATATATCAGTCATTGGTTGGTGTACTGGCTGGTTTTGTGTGCCAACTTGACACAGGCTGGAGTTATCACAGAGAAGGGAGCTTCAGTTGGAGAAGTGCCTCCATGAGATCCAGCTATGGGGCATTTTCTCAATTAGTGATCAAGGGGGAGGACCTCTTGTGGGTGGTGCCATCCCTGGGTTGGAAGTCTTGGGTTCTATAAGAGAACAGGCTGAGCAAGCCAGGGGAAGCAAGCCAGTAAGGAACATC
>NW_022196911.1:107884589-107912299 GCF_008632895.1 Mastomys coucha
CTCCTGCTTCCTGACCTGCTTGAGTTCCAGTCCTGACTTCCTTTGGTGATGAAGAGCAACATGGAAGTATAAGCTGAATAAACCCTTTCCTCCCCAACTTGCTTCTTGGTCATGAGATTTTGTGCAGGAATAGAAACCCTGATTAAGACAGTTGGTCACTCTAAAAGTTCTGTGTCACCATTACCCCAGCACATCTTGCAGGTAAGGCAATGGTAGGTTGAAGGTTTTGTGGTTGGGTTGATGTCCCAGTCACACTACTAATAGCCTTGCCTGATTATAGAAGATGGCTAGCTTGGGCTCTGCATCCCCCATTACTAAGAGACTTTACTGAGGTCACTCTCATATTCCAGGGAGTTTCTACTGCACTAGGTATTTACATTGTCCCCAGATGCCCTAATTCCAGTTATCTTTTTCAGTACTCACTCTCCTGTTTCCCTCAGTTCCTCCTATCTCATGCCTAAACCCTCCTGTTCCCTTCCCTAACCACCCATCCCCGGGTCAACAGAAAAATGTGTTATCTCTCCCCTTCCTAGGGAGATCCATATGACCAAATACTTTCTAAAGTTTCCATAGCTTAAAATACTTTGATGTTCCAGTACAAGTTTTTTCTTAAAGCACAGTCATGCTGTGCATTGAAGATAAAAATCACAGTTTAACATTAAAACTTTAGAATTTCTGGCTAACATAGTAATCATAATTTATAAATGTAAAAGAATTACATTTTAAAGTATCATAGAAAGCAATTAATAAAATATTTGTTATATAGTTAAAATTTATTGTGATTGCCTGTAAGTAAAAATAGAGTCTTAAATTAATAGTTTTAAAATTCTAAAATTGTACAGCATACAGGTTGTTGGATGGCCACACAGCCAAGAATAAATTACAGTATAAATCAAAATCTTTGAGTTTAAAAATATTGTGAAACAAAATTGAGTTGCTATGAAAGAGAGATGGGCCTTGTATGAAGTTGGGATGAAGTGAATACATGCCAGATATAGTATTTGAATTCTCACAGTATATAATAAAACTTATATTTGATTGTATTTTATGTATATGAGTGCCTTACCTGAATGTATGCTTGTGTGCCTGGTACTTGCAGAGGCCAGAAGGGCTATCATCAGGTGACCTGGTACTGGACTTACAGATGTTTGTGACATGCCACGTGTGTTCCGGGGATTGAACCTGAGTCCTCTAGAAGAGGAGCCAGGGTTCTTAACTGCTGAACCATTTCTCTATCCAATAAAAATACTTTTAAAGCATAAAATATGGCAAGGATTTTTTCCAAGTAATCCATTGTCTCAAATTCAATCAAATTACAGTTAATATATGTTAGACCCAATCTAATACAACATATTAGATACAAGACAGTAAATTAAATGAATATTAGAGCTCTTTAGGATCTGTATTAGTTTTTCTTTATGTTGCTGCGACAGGATATTCCAACAGAAGTTCACTTAGGAAACAAAGGGGTTGTTTTTAGTTTACAATGTCGGATCCATTGTTGTGGTTCATAGTGGCAAGAACAAAAAGGAGCCAATCACATCGCATCTACAGCCTAGAACAAGATTAATGCATGGGTGCTTCCTCGTGCTCAGCATCCTCTCTACACTTATACAGCTCTAAATCACTTGTCTATGGCATGACATTGACCATAGCTGGCTGAGTCTTCTCACTTCAACTTGACAGAGACAATTAACCCTTAAGCCTTGTCCCAGGTGATCCCAAACTGTGCCAATTGGGTGCTTGTAAGTGACCATATCATTTATGGACATTCTTATTTCATACTATTTCAATCAATCTCAACTCCTTAGTTGACAGTCCTGGGTTCATGGTAGAGCATTGAAGGGCAGATGCAGCAGAAAGAAGTGGGAAATGTTCCCAGCATCCTCAGCTTGGTGAGTGGCAACAGCCCTCCTTATTCTCTTCCCATGGCTTTCTCTAGAGGTTCTTCCTCTGTAATCACTTTCCGGTCTTTGAGTAGTCCTTTTCCATGTTTTCTGCATTAGGAATATTTATGAGAATGCTTGTCTTAGGGCATCTCCAGTTATTGATACCATCAGATGAAGAACATGCCTTTCATTCAATCGTACGTCTACCTGACTTTATGTACCAGGAACCTCAAACTCCAGCTGCTACTGCATGCCCCGTTGTTTTTGAAACTAAATCCTTCCCATCATTTGCTACATTCCTTTGTCAATCCTCGGCCTGGGATGTCCCACCTGGAGCCCACATTAATACTTGGCTCATGAACCTCTGGCTTGAAAGATTGTGTTGTGGGCCCTCAACTTCATGATCTGCTTCAGCGTGACTCTGAAAGAGAAAATGTACTGACAAGTGAGGAAGAGTAAGGCTAAGGAGAGAAGTCAGTTGGCAAAGTATTTGTCTTGGAAACATGAGGTCCTGAGTTTTATTACAAGAACCTACATCAAACAAGCTGAACTTGGTGGCTTGCACTTGAAATCATAGCATGAGGTAGGCAGAGACAGGTGGGTGTCTAGGGCTGACAGGTCACCCAGATCAGTCTACTTAGTGAATTCCAAGTCAATGAGGTACTGCGTTTCAAGGGAAAGGAAGAGGGGCAGCAAAACAAATGACCAGAGTTGTTCTCTAATGCACACACACACACACACACACACACACACACACACACACACGTGCGAAAAGACATACCTGTACCTTCACATGAACACGCACATGATAGAAAATGGAACTAATAATTTTATTAGAGCTATCTGAAGAGAATAGGCCCTGCCTAGTTGTTTACAAACTTTACAAGACTTAAGCAGATTTTGAATCATCTGAGTATCATCTGCCTCATTCTGTATGCACTTAAAAATGTAACAACATAAAGGGGACATAAAGGTTGTAAGATCCAGACCAGAACATTTCCTGTAACACCTTTTACATATACAACAGGATGTTCACTACTGAATCTCAACCATATAGTCACCTAAGCAAGACCTGAACAATGATATACTACCACTTGACACCCCATCCTGGGGATGGGAGAAATCTCAAAAAGTCCCACCTCTAGACAAAGTGCTATAAGCAATTGATACCTCTAAGAGAAAGAGAACCAGTCTTCTCCATCGACAAGCCTGATAACTGACAGGTTATAACATTTCAATTGGTCATCCATAAACACATATACATGCATGCAATATCAATATACCAATTAGACTGTACTTATTTCTACTTGTGTGAGTTTGTGGGTATGTAAATAGTAGTTAAGGTAGAAGAGGTCATGAATTTGAGAAGAGATGTTGAAGATGGGAAAGATAAATACAGTACTCATTGTACTCTTGATTTTTTTAAGTGTATTAAAATCTATATCCCTGCCTAGATGGCTTGTGAAAGAGTGTCAGTGTCGTTGTCAAAGACAGGCTTTCCCTGTGTAACTCAGGCTGTACTCAAACTGGTGATCCTTATGCCAAGAGCTGACATTTCCTGTGTGTGACACCATGCCCAATGTGATAGTAAATATTTAAGCACATAATAAATGAGGTAGCACTAAAGCTTTTGCCTAATTGCTAAGAGTGTTACTTTTTGAATTAAGGGTATAAAATATAAAATTTATTTTATTATATATTTAATGATCAACATGAAGCTTTGGAGCAGAAATTTGTGTTTCCAATATCCAAGCAATCATGCAGCTTTTTAGACCCGAAACTTAACACAAGCCTACAAACATAGCTGTAAATGAACTGAAGAGTCTATCATGCCTGCTATTTCTGAGAGAGCAATTAGTGAATGTGTGGTCTTCTCCTCTCCACTGAGCTGCCAACTTAGAAGAGGAAACAGATCCTTTTAATATGAAGAGGCAGCTTAATTGTTTTGAATGTCTCTTATCTTGTTTCCTTCAGATTCCAGCAGAATATTTGAATGGAAGATCAACAAAATGAACCTATGTGCAAACAAAATGTTTTATTTTTATTTCTTTCCTCCTTTCTCCAATTTGAGAATTTTAGACAAAGATACAAAGTTATTTCACATATCACCTCACCATCCACTGTGGAGCAAACATCATGATGAAATGCAATTCATCCTAGGAGAAGGACAAAGCTGCATCTGATGAACTGAGAATAGTCATTACAAAACAAAAATACTGGGAAGAGGCTCCTGAACATATTTTTAATTAAATATAAGATAGGGTGTAGTTAGCTACTTCATAGTCTATGCAGATAAATTAAGGGAAAAAAGGCTAATCCTTTAGAATTTAATGAGAAATGAGAGACTCACACACAGAAAGAAACAAAGAGACACAGAGAGACAGAGAGATAATGAATGAATGAATGAATGAATGAGTGAATGAAGATTTGGAGAGGAATATGTCCCGATGTCAGGAAGATGAAAGAACAAACTAATATTTCAGGGAATATATGACCCAGAAAGTTTAAAGTGTAGTCATAGTCCATCAAGAGGAAACACAGTAAAGTACTGACCTAAGTGAGACAAATTGTATATCACATATGTGTGTGTAAACACACACACACACACATATAACTACATAGATCTAAATATATACACATATGTATATGTAAGCACACATGTTTACACACACACACATACACATTTTAATCTCAAGACTTAGCAAAATGTTACCATTTTACCATTATTCAAGCATCATAGCTAACTCCAGAAGGAGGGCTCTCTTTCTTCTGCAGCACTTCCTGCTTCCCTGAGTCTGGGACCACAGTCACATCTACCTTTGGCTTGAAGACAGAGCACTGAGCAGCAGAAATGAATGCTTATGTCTCTAATATAATGAGCCTACAGATTCAGGTTAATCTAAAACGACTCCTTTTCCCTGTGAATTTTACCTAAATGTCAAAAGCTGTGTGCCAGGACTAGCTCCAAATGTTTTCCTTGCCACCCTGATCTGGCTTCGAAACAAGAACATAACTTACAGAGGCTCCAGCTGCAGTGAGCAGAGGGTGGATCACTTTTATTTTTACAGAGGTTTTTCTGCCAAGTTCTAAAACATGGAAACTTCCATTAGCATGTTGGAGACACACACTGGGTGGGTGTTGGAGTGGGGGGTGTCCCCCTTCACTTTTCAACACTTCTGTAAAATTAAAAATGCCATGATTTTCAACTTAGAAAATCATTTTAATTTCTCCTTTTAGATCTTCAGGATGAAGGATGTCAAGATCCTGGTTCCCTGTTTATATATTGTGTTCTTGTTTGGATAAATACCTAGTGCTATATGCTTTTTTATATGCTTTCCTACTCTATATCAGTTAATAATTTCAGAATGTGTCATCTTTGATTCTTATGAATTCTTTCAAAATGCAGATATTTGTTTGTTGTCAAAAATAAATCTCTGATTACAGGACATCCAGAAATCCAGAAATCAGTTTTGAACTTAACAAGCAATTTTATGCTTGCTGGCTGAGTTTCAGAACGCTGGACCATACTATGCAAGTTACTGGGGAGGAGAAGCCATCTGTGGTTTAATCTACCACTGGACACTTTGTTCTACAATACTAACCTTCCAGGTAAGATATGCCCACATGTGCAAGAGCCACACTGTTGCTAGAAGTAACCAACTACTTGCTCTCTTGATTCTCAAGAGGAAATCCATGCCTGGTACTCTATTGATCAGAACTCTTGGCTAGGAAAGTCAAAAGTCCAAAGAGTGAAGTTGCTGTTAATGCTGTAATAATGTTATTTCACTTAAGGGTTTATCATGTTGTCAAATTGTTCCTTAACTCTTTATGTTTATATGCATAGATTGGCATTGGCCTCAATCTCTGCCAAAGAACCTTCTTGAGTGGGTGGTAATTAATATACTCAAAACTGTTGCAAATCCGGGCTGGAGAGGGCTCAGTGGTTAAGAACATGAACTGCTCTTCCAGAGGTCCTGAGTTCAGTTCCCAGCAACCACATGGTGGCACATAACCATCTACAGTGAGAACTGGTGTCCCCTTTGGTTCTGCAGGTATATGTGCAGACAAAACATTGCATACATAATAGATAAATCTTTTTTTTTTTTTTTTAAAAAAAATGCTGTTGCCAATACTGGGAATCAAGGCCAATGAATACTTACAGCTATAGAGGAGACTGTATATCAATTCTTGCATCCCACAAGACTCAGAGGACAACCATTCAGAAGGTCAACCTGATTTAAAAATATAGCATAACTAGGGAGGGGCTCCTGAAGTCTCACAGCAAGCCAGGGAGCTTTTAGCAAATTGCTAGGAGAGGGAGACCTTTGGAGCCTGGCCATTAGAAGATTGCCTGTGCCTCTGTAGATAACTCTGCATCCATAGACATATGAGTGACAATAATTAAACAACAGTATGCTGCCAAAAAAGAAAAAAAAGAAGCGTGGGGCTTGAATTTGGGTGGGACATGTGCCTAAGGGATCTTACAACAAAGTTGGATGGAGGGAATTGGGGTGGGTGGGTACTAGCAACATGAATGGAATTTTCTGAAAAAGTTTTTTAAAAATTTAAAGTCTTACAGATAGGTAATGTTAATACTCTAGATTTTATTGTGAAAACAGGAAGAGAAAGAAAGAAAGAAAGAAAGAAAGAAAGAAAGAAAGAAAGAAAGAAAGAAAGAAAGAAAGAAAGAGAGAAAGAGAGAGAGAGAGAGAGGGAGAGGAAGAGGGAGAGGGTAAGGGAGAGAGAAGTGTATTTAGAGAGATACGGGAAGATTTGTTAACATTTTGGCAAACATAAATGTTTATTTGTCTTATGTGAGGTGTCAATGACTTACCACATTAAGGTCCCCCCTAAAGTTCAGCTTGTCAACCATGAATTTATTGGGCTTACTATGGCACGTGAGTGAAGTGTTTTTTGTTGGAGCATGGGTGAGTGGGCTTTTCAGGTTGTTAGTAGTGTAATCCAAATCATTTGTCTGAAGGTTGAGAGTAATAAAAAGAGAAATAGCACTGGTGGGTCCCCAAGAATTTGAAGAAACATATGCTCAACAAAACTTTTCACTAAAAGCCATGAGAAATATCTGAGGAGCTAAGGGCAAAGCCGCTCTTCCAGAAGATATGGATTCAGTTCCCAGCATCCACAATGTGGCTCATAACAGCTGTAACTTCAATGTTAAAAGATCTGACCCCTCTTCCACACTCCTAAGTGATCCGGCACACAACGGGAACACATGCCAACATGCACCTACTCATACACACATATAACAATAATAAACTTTTAAAAAATTAAATATTTTCTCTGAACTAAACCAAACTAATAAATAGGCTAAAAAGATTTGTAAGGAGATGATGGGGGAGGAGCAGTGGAAGAGAGGGAGGTAGAGGGACCAAAATGCATAGCATATGCGCATTAAATAATGACAAGAAAATTCACTAATGATGTTTAGTCACTCATAGTTATGATATATTTTAGAAGTGTTGAGATGAAAAATCAAAAGAAAATCATTGAAAAGTTAAAAGAGTCTGTTTCAGACACAATGTAAAATGTCCATGCCTGCCAAGCCTATCATCTATTTTTGAGATTTTACTACAAAAATTCCTCCCCTCTTTTCACTCCAAGCCCTACGATACACCATCCCTGATACCTTTTTAAATTCGTGGATTTTGTTCATTAACTGTTAATGGACATATATCTTTATTTGCATATTCACACATACTTCTAAATATAGCCTTGTAAGTCACTTGTATGCATGTTTTCAGGACTGACCATTTGGCAGTGAATGCCTCGTTTGTGTGCTCTTCCTGGGGTCTACACAGGTTTCTGATGAAAATGTGTATTCGGCCAGATTGACAAACCCCCTTTGTCTTCTGCTTTGGTTCCCTAAGCACTTGCTCTGTCTTGATCTTTGTTGTTTGGTGAGATTTTTGATACAACATTGATTTTCTTACTCAACCTATGCAACCATCATTTTCCTTCTAAATAAAATCCATACCAGCACATATTGACTTCCAAGTCCTCCCATATCCATTTCTATCATCCCATGCCCCTTCTACCTTCACATTTCCATTAATCTTATTTTTTCATGTCCTTCCTTCCTTCCTTCCTTCCTTCCTTCCTTCCTTCCTCCCTCCCTCCCTCTCTTCCTTCCTTCCTTCTTTCTGCCTTCGCCTCTCTCTCCTCTTTCTTCTCTTCTTCCTCTTTCTGTCTCTGTCTTTCACACACACACACACACACACACACACACACACACACACACACCTTTCTTCTTGCTTATATAACTCAATGGAGCAAAATTGTGCCTCTTATATTGTGTGGGCATGTGGTCATTCCCGTTTTCTACCAACCAGTGACCATACTCTTAAAGAAAATTTTTTCAATTAGGGGAATTACATTTATATTCACATTTAAACAATTGGTATATTGGGTGAATGCACAATCTAGAATTTTTTAAAGTTTGGTCAAAGCCTAAGTACTTAACAGGACATGACTCTAACTCTCCCCCCAAGATATTTATTAGGGTAGATGATGTCACACAATCTTCCAACGAATTTATAGCACATATCTCACATTTAAGAAATTCATGGATAGAAATTTTGTTTGCATATATGTATGTACAGTTACCTATTGCTTCAAATAAGCTGTGTACATGCATGTAAATTTGACATTTTATCTACCAAATTGTTTTAATTGACCTCAAATAAATAATCCCTAACCAGAATGTTTATCTTAGAATATGAAGGTCAGTCTAATGAGATAGCTTAGCAGTGTTTACTACCAAAGCTGATGACCCATGTTTGATTCCCTAGAACTCACATGAGGGAAAGAGAGAACAACTTCTTGCAAGTTGCCTTCTGAGTTCAACATGCCATGGTACCTGTGTCCCTGACATGCCACACAGAATGTGCAAACAAATAAATGTAATTTTTTTTAAATTATAAAGATGAACATTTAGAGTGATTAAACTTACACACAAAATAATAGTTTGTGGTTTTGAGTATAATGTGTAAAAAATGTTGTTAGTCCGTATACAGTTTACTTTAAATTAATTATGTAAAGATGTTGGCCATATGTTCTATTTCAGCAACTAACTCAAACAAACACAATGATAAGATAAATGAGTCTAATTATGTAAAAGAATATGTTTTGCATTTAAAAATTAGTTGAGTGGATATTTAAATTCATCCCACTTCATAACATAAACAACTATAATGTATAACACCAGAAGAATCACACCCTTCTTAATTGATTGTCTAAAATTCAAACATAAATTATATTTGTTGTTCAGGCTCATGCATAGAAATTGATTCTCTTTTAAAATGTATTACTAGATATGGTATGTGTATATGTGTGTATGTTCATGCACATGTATGCACACATATATGACTATGCACATACTAGGACATGCCTGGGGAATGCAGAGGACAATGTGCATGTGTCTGTTCCCTCCTTTGACCACATACATTCAGAAGATGAAATCAGTTTCCTAAGCTCAAAGGTCACTTTTATGCTCTGAGTCATTTCCTCATCTGCATAAATTAATTTCAAGAGATAATTTGTCATTCCTAACAACGTCTTAATTTCCTTTTTCACAAATGACTAGTTTTTCTTTCCATGAAGACCAGTTATTTCTCGTCGTGTGCTGTGAAAGCTCCAGAAACTCAAAGATTCAACTAAGTACGTTTACTGAATCTTTTGAGACCTAAACTGAAGTGAGACTAATGTCTGGTCTATGAAGGTTTTTCTCCCCAAAGTAGTTTCTGCTGTTTGTTAGAGCTGTCATTAGAGTAGCAAAGATTATGTCTGGTGTTAGTTAACCTGAGGATTAATACAGATCTAGAACCTAAGGTGAGTTCTCAAAGTAACAGCTCACTAAGAAATTAGCAACAACAACAACAATAACAACAACAACAACAACAACAACAACAATAATAATCATAGCCAGGCCGTGGTGGCACATGCCTTTAATCCCAGCACTTGGGAGGCAGAGGCAGGCAATTTCTGAGTTCGAGGCCAGCCTGGTCGACAGAGTGAGTTCCAGGACAGGCAGGGTTATACAGAAAATCTGTCTTGAAAAATATAAAATAATAATAATAATGATAAAAATAATAATAATAATAATAAATAACAATAATAATAGAAAGAAACAACAACAACAAAACAAATAAGCAAACAAAGACAAAATTATCCCTGCTCAAGGAAAATGGTGATTAAAATATATTATATATAAAATAATGCTTCTCAAATCTAAAAAAAAGTGAAAAATGAACCATACTTTCTGCCCATTATCCTTAATAAAATAGACTCTCAAATTTGCAGTTTTCACACACTTCAATTTTACATGATAAAAACTTGTAAATAGTTTAAACTTGTTTAAATAGTTTCTCAGAAGCAGATATAAATATCGTTTTATGCTGGGTAATTTTTATTAACCTACATTCTGAAATGATGTTCAGAGGAGTCACACTACAAAGCTAATTTTGAATGTTGACCTTAACTGTTTTTATTTTTTTTTTTTGTCTTGTTACCACTCTTCTCTATAGCCCTGCATTTTAAATTAAGCAAGAGAAAAAAAAAAAAAACAGAGGGAAAACCAGTTGAGCTGGGACAGGACGGTTTTATATTATGTATGAGTCTAAATGAGATTTTTTTTTCTTTTGGGGGGGAAATGGATACTGTATTCCTTAAATGGATCTGTGGTGGTCAAAGACCATTAGGTAACTTTGGAAGATTCCGCAGGGACACCTGGGGCCAGACATTTCAGCCCCACTGGACTAAGTCCACTGTTTGTCTTTCTGCATGGAGAATTAATAAATGTATCAATCTTCTACCAGCTGTCCTGAGCCAGGGAGCATAAAGGAAAAAGAGATGTGGGAATGAAACTACACGCATGCGCCTTCCCTTTCCCCACCCCCTGATCCTTGCCTCTCTGTCTTGAACTTATTTTCCTTTCAGATTTTTTTCTATATTATCCTCCCCTTTCCTCGTTATTAGTTGTGTCTCTTGGTGTTCCTGACTGCCTCTCTCTCTGTCTACGTTAAGCTGATGTCTCCCAACCTGGACAGCAGCGATAATTTAATGGAATTGGCGACTTCTGCATACCTTCTGTTCAGAAGATCAGTCGGTGGCCTTCACGTGTCAGATTTCATTAAATGATTTTTGTTTCAACAGGGGAAAAATATGAAATGGAAAGTTAGAGGAAACCAGTCAGGAATCACGCATGGTGCCAGCAGCCAAGCAACACGGGATTCCAGGAGTCATTTTACCGTTTCTGAACCGATAAACTAATTAATTATTAAAACAGAAACAGTCCTAAGATACCGATGACCAAGGTTATAAATACAGTCCTTTTCAATTCCTCCTTTTTCTCTTCCTTCAGTGTTCCCCTCACTCTGCACCAAGGAGATTCTAAAGCATCCAGCAGGAAGTTTCCAATCACAGTAGCTAAGAGACCCTGATATAAATTCCACTATGAGAAAAAGTTAATAGAATTTTTAATATTTTATGTTTTGCTTTATAGCAATTGGTTTAAATCTCCACTGAAGGAAAACTTAGAAACTTTCTTGCATCGAATGCCTCTGCTACTCCCCTTGTATGCAAACTGAACTTCTCCATAGCTTTGTTTTACACCAGTTTATCAACCTGTGGGTAGCAACCCTCTTTGACAGCCATATATCAGATATCCTGCATATAATGTATTTACACTATGATTCATAACTGGCAAAATTACAGTTATGAAGCACTGAAAATAATTTTATGGTTGGGGGTCACCACACCATGAGGAACTGTATTAAAAGGTTGCAGGGTTAGGAAGGTTGAGAACCACTGTTTTACATCATAGTAGTTGTTGGTTCTTCAGCCATTCAGAACACTAATACATGGTGGGATCTTCACAGAAACACATCATATACACCAAACAGGGTTAAAGTTTTATACTTTAATCAACTATTATTAAAGGTTTCTTTGTGTGGGTTTGCCTTCTTAGAACCCAGCACCACCTTAAATTCTCCATAGGGATCTGCTCTTCTTAAGCAAAGTCGGTAGTCACAAGTATAGAAAGGCATGCAAGATCCAGACAGGAAGAGAGGATAAGATCATATCAACAGCTCAACTGCCCTGCACCAGAAAATGCATGTGTATTCTGCTGTCTCTGCTAGGAAAAAAAAAAAAAAAGCAAGCAAACAAACAAAAATGCCTGACATCATGGCTGCATCCTGAAACTCGGGCTTATTAAAGTAAGTAAGGGAACATTAAGCATAGGTCTTCAAATGTGGTTGAAATGACTATGATAGAACACTAGAAGCCAATGTGACAGCTTCTCAAAAGAAAAGAGATTGTCCATAGGACCCCACTATACCACTCCTGGACATTTATCAAAAGAACTCCGCGTCAACACATCACAGAGGCACACACCCAGGTTGTGTCAGCACTAGTTACAAGAGCTAAGGTATTGAACTAAATTAGTATTTAGCTCCATAAGGAACTAAAACTAGGTGTCCAAGAAGAGAGGAGGAAAGTGTGATAGGTGCTCGCAGAAGAATATTTTTTGGCCACAAGGAAGAGCAAAATCAGACCAGCAGTATTTGGGGAAGTTGTAGATACTTAAGTAGATGGGTCCAGTTGTAAGAAATTGGTCACTCTGTGGGGACTTAGAAAGTTAGCCTTCTTCCTCTGTTCCTGTCCCTTTGTGCATTTTCTTCAGATAATTAACCAAAAAATCTCTCTTCTGCACAATATCTCACTGCAAAGATGTCTTGCCCAATACATTGGGCTAGGTGTTCATGGACTAAACTCTCTGAAACCATAAGTGAAACAAGTATCTTCCTCATCATCATTCTCTTCTTCCTCCTTCATCTTTTCCTCACCCCTTGCCTCCTTTTCCTTTTGTTCTTAACTTCCTTGAAAATTTTGCCACAGTACATTCAAACTTTGTAATAATTAACTGCTGCCTCCGCTAATAGTACTGTGTATTTTTTGAAGTATTTTACAATCTACTTACAAGTTAGGGTACAGTCCACTGTCTACAGATAATATTCAGAACCAAATGTGAAGCTTAAGGTTAGATCAGCCTTACTTATATTTCAAGTTAACAAATTTAAACTTGTGTCCTATCTCTAAAAAGGACACAATATTTCTTGATAACTCCACTTCCAAGTGGTTACTCCAAGGCACTTGGAAAACATATTCTAGGTAGGAAAATAGAGTAGAGAAATATTTAAAATGATTAGTCTCATGGGAGAGATCCATGGGGGAGGTTAAACTCCTTTTCATTCAGGTCCATGGTGTCACTTGTAAAATACTTTCCAGGTGATTGCAGCAGGTCCACAAACATTTGTTGTATATTTATGAGTGGTTATTGATATCAAAATAATTTGCTCATGGGGAGTTAAATAGGAATTTTGTTACTAGGAATGAGATGATCCCATGTAGAAAATCTTTGAGACCATGGCTATGTTTGGTTTTAAGCATTTACTCATACCAAAAGATTGTCACAACAGGAGGGTCGGATATCAGTCATGTGGTGTGGTTTTGACAAACTCCCCATGCTTTCAGTATTTGTGTCTGACAGGAGTTTTGAAACTTAGGGAAGGGTGACTCAACAACAGTCTACTTCCTTTCATTGATTGGGCGAGAGGAATAGCTCATTGATGTCATTTGAAGCAAAAATAGAGGCGGGTAAATGAGGGGCTTGATCACTGAGAAGGTTAAATGAGGGCTTGGTCATTATGCCTAAACCAAGAATTTGCATAGCAACCCTCTCTCCATAGTCTTTATAATAACTGCTGTAAAGGATGTCTGAGTCCTATAGTTGGAATAAAACACATGTGTAGCCAGAAGCAAAGGGAACATTAAGACCACCTGGTAAAAATGTTTAAACAAAAGCCTTTGCCTTGCCTACAAATACCTGAAGCTTAGAGATCCAAACTGAGAAGAAGTGGGCTCAGCTAATTTCTAGTCATTCTGGGATTCATTTGTAAAGCAAGGCAGTCCATAAATCGCTGAGAGGTATCACTGCCTGTTGGGAAATGAGCAATGTGGGCTGGTTCTGAGAATTCAGGAGTCTGTACTGGGACTGATGCTGTGAACTAGGACAGAGGGCAGAAACACAGGGTGCCTAGGTGGGGTTTTTCATCCAGGAAGCAGCAGACTCCTTGTCCCCAGATTGTTCCTGCTCAGAATTCAGGCTCCTTTTAGCATCATCTTTTTCTGAATTACATTCACCAAAAACAGGGCATTGTCCTATGTTCTGTGCAATGTCAATATCAAAACTTAGCCTCAGGAAATACCATAATGCCCTGCCACAGTGCACAAAGCATCCATCAACAGCCAAGATAGAACTCTACAAACTAGGAGACATGGAAAGTAAGATCCCATTACAAGAAGGGATCTGAACATGGTAAGAATTCCTCTTTTGGAAGAACTCAATTCGACTGTGCCTTATTTGAACCTCAAAGGACAGGTGTATGTATGTCGGTACACTTAAGAGATAGAAAGTGCACAGCAATTTGAAGACTTTTTACAAAGGTTTTTGTACATAATTTATTTTGTGAATCACGTAGATCCAGGAGTTTTTAAGGATTATTTTAACTGCACACAGGTATAGCACATAATGTGATAGCCTGATTCACACATATCATGGGCAAAGATTCACTTCAGGGTGCTGAAAATTAAGGAAGTAGGTTTTAGATTTCATAACACATGAGAACTCTATAAGAGGATACAACAACAGAAATGTTGAATTGAGGCATATATGGAGCAGGTCCCAACATTTGAACAAGGATAGGTCTCAGCATTCAAACATGTATAGACGCCATTTGACTGTAGGATCTTAAGCAAAGTCTACTTCACATGGGCCCAGCCACCGTTCCTCATCTGTAATATGCAGTCCACGCACTTCTGTATCCCAAACCTAAAATTAATTCCTAGAATAAGTATGTGAAGAGTCTAGCTGGTTATCATGTTGGGTCTTTTACATTTCACCCAGTGAGGGAGGCTGATAGTGCATTCTTTGTTGATGTATGTATATTGAATTGTCTTAAATATTTAAGAACAGTAATGTCTGAAAAATATGCAATTAAGCATAATTTTAATGCAGAATATTGTGGTGATTTTAGTGCTGAATCTTCATCTTCTTTGTTTGGAAAATTCTTGTGATCATACATGTCTAAGGAATATTTCAGTAGTGCTTTCAGAATACAAGTCACCGAATGTTCTAGCCACATTTTACATAAAACTGACTCACAGAATCCTCATGTCTATGAGGTCAATGCTGTGCAGTCCATCTCTCTCTAATGTCTAGAAGACATACACCCTTGTACTTCAAGAAAGCAAAGTGTGGTAAACACTTGATGTAATGCCATCTAAGTAACCATCACAAGGAAATGGTAGAGTTTAAAAGTGCCAATAAAGGCTGCAGTTTAAACACGCAGGAGTGCCTACAGAAGGTGCCGTCTCCTCCACTCTTGAGTCTCCTTGGCAGCCTTCCTTCCTAGCCCCATAGCAAGCAAAGCTAACAAGGTGGATATATCTAGGGCATTCAGCTAGTTACTGGGACAACTCTAAGTGTCTGGATCATCAAGAGAAACCTTACCTTTCCGTGCCATAAAAACAAAGACATCTAAGACCAGACTAGAGGCTTCGGGGAAGAACATTAATGAAGCAATCTCAGATGATGGAGGATCAAAAGAGTCTAGAGTCTTAATTCACAAGCCCTGGGAAGGGTCATGGACATGAAAGGCAATTGACCTAACTTTCAGGCCTTTCTGGTCCAGGGCTCCCTCCGGCTGCCCTGTCTGCAGGCTTTCCAATACCCGCGGGCAGTCATATTTTCTTTCTCTTTTGGCGTCTCATAGATTTAATGTTCCTCTGTTGAGGCACAGTGAGGTGATTTGCCAAATAACTCCTTTTGGCAAAAAGAATGTGCTGGGTTATTATTCTTAGTCCAAATGAGCCAGACTGACTGTCTACACTGTGGGAATATGCCAGGTAATTACTTTAACCATGTCTTTCCCTTCAGCCATGTATGCATGGTCCTCACATTCTAGATAAACTTGCTTAAACCTCTCACTGAATAATTCCTGGCAAGTAGCCATGCACTCGGGGTAATTTAATGTTCATCCTTGGTTTCTGCAGGGTGCCAGTGACAAAGGCAGGTTTTGTTTATACATAGGCTAAAAGGATTTTCTTTTCATCATCCAAACGAACTCTCCAAAACATGAAGCAAACAAGCACTCCGCTCAAGAAAAGCGTTTTCCATTCCAAGCTTTATGCAGGAGTCGCAGAGAACAGTGCTAAGGAAAAGTTGACATGGTTTAGCTTTGAAAAACAGAAAGACACTCTAAGAGGGGATGGTGTATTCTCGTCTCCCCGCCTGTCAAGTCAAGTGGTTGCTAATACATTAAATCATGGTTGACCCAATAGTGTTTTCCTTTATGAAACTGAAGACTCAAGTTGCTTCATTTTATCATGGGAAATAAATGATATCTTTGCAAATGAATTACTGTGTATTACATTCCAACATCACAAGGGAAAGCTCTAGAGCCAAGCACAGGAGGTGGGGACCCCTACCTGTGTTATTTGTTAGACAGTAATCAAGAATTTGGACATGCTTTCTTTACAAAACTAACAGCAACATCATCTTCATATTTAAACCAATTAAATATATGTATATATATATATGTAGAAAAATTTTATAAGCTTCCTAACACAGTATTTTTTTTTTAACATCAAAAGACAGAAAGCTATTTGGAACTGGTTCCAAAATTTGTATCCTTTTCATAAAAAATAGTTTTCATTAAAAAAAAAACTTTTACATGTATGGATATCTTACCTGCATGTATGTACATGCATCATATGTGTGCCTGGAATTTACAGAACCCAGAAGAGGGCACTGGATCCCCAGAAAGCTGAGTTATAGGCAATTTTTTGTGATCTACCATATGTGTGTTAGGAATTAAACCCAACTCACCTGAAAGAGCAACCAGTGTTCTTTCTTAGCTGTCTCTCTAGCTCCAAATTTTGTATACTTTTCCAGAATAAAACACAAGAACTGTGGCAAGGATGGATTAGGATTCTGAAGAATGTAAGAGAGGAGATAGACTGTCCTAGAACCTGGAATTGGGATGAAAACTATCTTCCTGTTGTTACATGTTTTCCTCCTTAGTTCTTCAGAAAAATCTTGGGTCTCTGGCAAACAGAGAAAAATGCAAATCGGAAGTACCTTTCCTATTTGTACTTTAAGCTACGAATGGCTCACTGGCTTGGATCCACAAGACTATGACTGACTGCCTAAGACAGGTTTGCCAATGTGTGTAGGAGAAGAAGAAAAAAATCTTTAGAATAGATTTAACAATCTTACCAATGTTAACCAAGGAAACACTTGCCATTCCTCTTCTCTGTCTCCTCATCCTGGGGTCACTGGCAGGTCATGTTTCCCTGTGGTCCTCTATGCCATGTTAGGACACTGGGGTTGACGGAAATGTGGGCAGAAGCAATGTTGGTTGGGACCAGAGATAGATAGCTCAGTGGTTAAGAGCACTCTCTGAACTTGTAGATGACCACTGTTAAGTTTCTAACAATGGCTCCCCAGCTCTTAACTATCTGTAACATCAGATCCAGGGGATCTAATGCCCTCTTCTCTTCAGGCAGGCACCACACAGATGTGGTGTATGCGTGCATGCACATACAGACAAACATTAGAAAAAAAAAATCATTTTCTGGATGGTGGTGGACCATGTCTTTTAAGGCAGAGACAAGTAGATCTCAGAGTTCGTGGCCAGCCTGGTCTACAGAGTGAGTTCCAGGACAATCATAGCTACATAGAGAAACCTTCTGTTTAAGAACAAAACAAAGCAACAAACAAAAACAAATAAAAAGAAGGAAAAGAAAAAAAATAATTACAAGCTCATGAGTGCTTTCTCAGCAAAATCTCATAGGTCAAGATTGTCAAGTGAGAAATTGGTGAATTTATTTTATTTTTTTGAACAGGTACTGCTTAAAGTTTATTTGCAAAAACAGCCTAGGACACTGGTCCTCTGCAAACAGTGTGTAGGCAGGTGTGTCCCAGCAGTCTCTCTCTCTTGACATTGGCAGGAGCCTTTTCTATGGGGCCTTCACTGGGGTCTGGGCATCTTTGGGAGCCTGACCTGAAGCTGTGGCCTCTGCCTTGGTTTGAACCTTGGGCTTTGGTTGGTAGAGCCAGCGACCCTTGGCTATATTGCTTTGGATCTGCTTCCCAAACATGGGTGAATGACAAAAGATGGCTGAGTTTCTAGCTGGGGCCCTTTGCCACCTTGGGCTTGATGACCTTAAGCTTCACTAGGGCTGGTAATGGCCTCTGCACATATACTCACTGCCTTTGTGTTGTGGGTCTGCATCTTTTTTGGGTCTTTCTTGTTGCGCTTCTTGGCAAAGCACATGCTCCTTAGACACTTGGGATAAACCTCAAGCGGTTTCCTCCTCCTTAAGAGATTCATATCTTTGTGACCGGGGTTTCTTGGTGCTATCTCTGTGCCATTTGCAAGACTGGTTGTGTGTAGTATGATTCTTGAACTTTGCCATGTCTGCATGGTAACCAGAGGCACCTGGGACCAGAAGAGACAGATGCAAAACTGAATTTTGCTTTCAGATTTCTAGATTCAAACCCATCAAATCAGTCTCCATGGTACTTCACTCTCAGACTGTCACCCGTCTCATCAAATGCATTATGGCAGACCTGTTATTTTCCCTTCTGCCCATGCTCCTGAATAACCCATGCTGACTCCTCTGTAATTTAATTCTTTCAGACATCTTTGAATCTATTGTGCTCTGGTGACTTGAAATAATTGTTAACCGATTAGGTATTAGGATAAAAGCAATATTTTTCCTACAGACTTCTATATGTAATTTGCAAACAATTAAAAGCTTAGTTATTCCTCCACTGTTTCAAGAGAGATGGCATGGTGTGAGTGAGGATCACTGGGTCTAAGTGACCCTCAGAATTTCTGGATAGATTCAGGTCCATGTTTCTGAAGGTCTTCAGCCAATATCAGGCCAGCAGTTTGTAAAGCAACTCTCTCGTGGCTTTCAATCTGAAAACACCTGCTCTACCTCAAACATGAATAATAAATTAAGAAAAATACTTTCCATGTACCGTTTCCTCCTTTCAAATTTGGACAAGATTTTAGTTAAGATGCCAACCCTACCTGCTAAAATCTGGAGGGAAAATAGTGTTATTACTTCTGCATGAAGATACATGAACCCAGTGGAGCATGGGACAGAAAGGTGTTAGATAGCTTTGTGTCTTTTGAGATTGTTATTTGATTCTGTTCATTAGGATCATTGCTAATTGTGCAATAAGACACGTTACTGAATTTCAGGAAAATCATTCTGAATCTTAAAAGGGTCTTCCTCCTTGTCTTTCCAAATAATAGGCATTTTTTTTAATTCATTAGCTCCCCAGCCAATTTTATCCTTCCATCCCATCCCAGTTATCTTTCCTTGTCCCTCTCTCTTAACACCCCCTTGGGTTGATAACAATGCATTTTTTATTATATTTGTTGTATTTATATATTTAATTGTGGGGGGGAGGTTATGTACTGGTAAAATACACATTAACAGCATTTTTTAAGTCTTTTTTTGTTATTTGTATTCATGAGATTTCAAGGCTGACCCCATGCATTAGACAAGTAAGTGTGCTCATGTGTGAAAGACATCTCTTCTTCCTTCCTGGCCATCAGTAGTTGCCTGCAGTCCATTGCTTAGGGTGGGACCCTGCAACAATTCTCCTGTTCCATGTTCAGAGATCAGAGATCAGTTTCAACACTTCACCCGCATCCACAGCTCTTGTCCCTATGGATCAGAGAACATTGAGGAGGAGGGAGCAGAGTGATTCCAGAATCCAAGGATTTCTACTATGAAATAGAATCTCCTGGAAATGTCTGCATAAACAAGACTAGAATAATAGCAATAGCATCCCACTTATTTTTTATCATTCATATATTATGTATTTATTTTACTGTTTTCTTTCAGTGAAAGTTTTTTTTCATAACATATATTCTGACTATGGTTTTCTCAACCCCAACAACTTTGGGATCCTTCCTGCCTTTCTTCCCATCCAAACTCAATGGCATCTTTCTTTGGAGGCTCTTTGTCTCATAATGTTGATTCATGGCATTTGTTTACTTACTTATTTACTATTTTTGACTGTTTTCTTAAGTGTTTACAGGAAAATTAGAACTAGCTCCACCTTCTTCTTTCTAGGCAGGCACCATTTAGAGTTTAAGATTGCACTACTTGGTCTTACCATATTCTTGTTGCTTGCTTGTTCTATTTCCCTTTAGTGGCCCATGATCAAGCATATTTTACCAACATAGGTTTATTGTTTCATTTAAACCAAAGGCACAGAAGATTGAATATGCAGTGTTTCAGGTTTTCAGGGAATCCTGAGGTGACTTCTTTGCACCCATCATTGATGAGCTTCAAATCTGTCTTTCACATTCAACCCTTTTATTTTTTCATGTCTTCAAAGCCAAAACCATCTCTAAGTGGTACCTTTTGGATGGTCACATCAGAATTTCAAAAAAAAAATCCAATAGATTATAGTTTGTTTGTAACCAACAAATATGTCCTTGTCCCATACAGCTGCCTTTATATCAAAGCCAAAACATGAGCTCTAATTCATACCTGCCAATCACTCCGAAGTTCTATCAAAAATGGAGAAAATATCAGATGTTCTAGCTTCCTCTGTAACTTGTGAATAAGTGACTATAGTAGTGTGTGTGTGTGTGTGTGTGTGTGAAAAAGAGAGAGAGAGAGAGAGAGAGAGAGAGAGAGAGAGAAAGAAAGAGAGAGAGAGAGAGAGGAGAGAGAGCATGCATCCATGTCAGTACACATATATGTGGATGTCCAGAAGTATTGTTTCCCGGGCACTACCCCTCTTTCCATATTTTGAGACCTGGATTCACCATGTAAGCTAGGTTGGTTAGCCAGCAAGCCCACAGGAATCTATTTGTCAATGTTAGTACAAGCGTGTCCCACCACAACCATCTTTTTTATAAACATGTGGGTTCTAGGCACTGAACCCAGGTCCTCTTGCTTTCATTGAAAGTCTTTTACCAACTAAGCTCTCTTCCCAGTGCCAGGCATTAACTTTTAAGTTTTAAAGATGTGTTCAATAGTTGTTGACTTGGTTATGTTAGGTTATTGTATCCTTCAAGTATTACTAAGTCTATTCTGAAAGGAAGCTGTAGATATCTACGTTCCGTTCTAAGCCTGAGAGATTTAGGTATATATGACTCTGCTTTCTTATCTCTTCATTTTCTTCTGAGTTCTATTCTCACCATCTTCCAAACTAGGTTTCAAGGTAAACTTCCAATAGAATAAAGACTGAAACTGTGTGTGTGTGTGTGTGTGTGTGTGTGTGTGTGTGTGCTTTTTAAAAATACCTGTGCCAAATTTAAAGTGTAAATTTCAAAATTATTTACCAATTATACAATAGAGTTACTGATTAACTTATATGATTTTGAATAAAGATGATTTTTCCAAAATACTCAAACAATTATTCTCATAAAACTATTTATGTAACATATTGAATTATACATATATCTTATCCATTAATTTTGCATACTATAAGAAAATAACATGAAAGTTACTTAACATAAAGAATAGGTTAAAAAAAATAAATGCTTCTCCATCACCAAAACTGTTCCTACATTGATAATATTTAGGAAGGTGAGATGTTCATTTTCAAAAGTTTATTTTGCAATAAATTAGAACAAACTATTTCTGCAGTGTTTGAATTATAGTTTTGGTTCTAGAACCACTAAGTATTTATGCATTTCAAATATTTGCTTGGTTGTGATTTTCATGGACTTTTAGAAAATACAACCTGTTTCCAAATAACTAAAAATGAGCGCTTCCAATTTCTTCAGTTTTGACTTTCTTGTATCTTTTCCTCTAAATAAACTACATTCTGCTAATGCTTGACAGTGAATTTTGTTATATGACAGATACGTTTATTTAACTGTCAGATGCAACACATGTTCCAGCATTAAGAAGTGGCTGTATCTATCTGAGTCAGCTGCTGGGTGGAGCTTCTCAGAGGACAGTCATGCTAGTTTCCTGTCTAGAAGCATAACAGAGTATCATTAATAGTGTCAGGCGTTGGTGCTTGCCCATGGGATGGGTCTCTGTCCAGGCCAGTTACTGCTTGGATATTCCCTCAGTCTCTACTCCATCCCCTGTCCCTGTGGTTCTTATAGACAAGATAAATTTGGTTCAAATTTTTTTCTTTTTTCTTTTTTCTCTTCCTTCCTTCCTTCCTTCCTTCCTTCCTTCCTTCCTTCCTTCCTTCCTCCCTCCCTCCCTCCTTCTCTCTCTCTCTCTCTCTCTCTCTCTCTCTCTCTCTCTCTCTCTCTCTCTCTTGTTTTGTTTTTGTTTTTTTCGAGACAGGGTTTCTCTGTGTAGCCCTGGCTGTCCTGGAACACACTTTGTTGACCAGGCTGGCCTCAAACTCAGAAATCCTCCTGCCTCTGCCTCCCAAGTGCTGGGATTAAAAGCGTGCGCCACCACTGCCCAGGTTGGGTTGAAAAATTTGAGGGTAGGTTGTATCCCTATTACTCCACTGGGGTTTCTGCCTGGCTCCAGGAGGTGGTGGCCCTTTCAGGTTCCATATCCCCAGTGGTGTGAGTCTTAGCTAGGGTCACCCCCATTGATTCTTTGGAACCTCCTCTATCTCAGGTCTCTCAGTAAAACATTAGATGGAACTTGGGGACTCATAGAAGAGTTACGGGAAGGACAGATAGCCCTGAACAGGATTGTAGTCCCAAAGGGGATAGGAACTCCAGAGGAAGAGCAACATGATCAACCAATGTGGACTCGTAGAGGATCTAGAGACTGAAACACCAACCAAAGAGCATACAACGATGGACATAGCCCCCCTATATATAGCAGAAGTCTAACTTGGTCTTCATATGGGTCTTGAACAACTTGAAGGAGGACTATCCCTGAAACTGTTGCCTGTACATGTTCTTCTATGCTGAACTGCCTTGTCTGGCCTCAGTGGGAGAGGATGTTTCTAGCCCCACAGAGACTTGATATGCCATGGTTGAGGGATACCCAGGGGCCCTCTACCCTCTCAGAGGAGAAGGGGAGTCAGGAGGGGGAATTGTGGAAGGGGGTGACCACGAGTGGGGGACATCAATAGAGATGTAAAGTGAATAAAAATAAATAAGTAGATAAAAAAGTAAATAAATAATATAAAAATTGGCTGTAATGTGCTTCCTTAAAGTTCATACAGAAACTGAAATAATTCTATTTTAAGTGACAGCTCTCTGCTTATGTCAATGGAAACAGAACCATACAGAAGAATGTGTTTGACTCCAAGTCAGTAGCTTACCAGCTGCAACAAAGTTTAACTTAAGGCTTGTTTGAAGAAGAGAAAAAGTAGACCACCAGCTACAGATTGCACCAATAGAGTTGGACAGTTAGTACAATTGGACATAATTAGCAAGTTCATGGTCTTCAGAATTAGAACATATTCAAGTCAAGCATAGATTATCAGCTGTTTCAATTGTGCCCTGATATTTTATTATTTTTCAGAGATAAATTTCTGATGCCTTTTTACTGTAAAACGATGATTAGCATTGTTGTACATTGTCACTGGAAAAGCCAGTGAACAAAAGAGTAGTTCCCAATGGAAGAATGAGTAGCCATTCATAGGATATTTGTCAATTGTTAGAGATAGTTTTGGTTGCCATTGCTAGAAAATAAAAGCAGATACTATTGCCCTCATAAACACAGTTTCTATCATATGCTGACAAACACCTGCAGTGCACAGGAGAGCCCTTACAAATGTGTGTACAGGGTTAGGTATGTCAGCTTTCCAAAAGTAATTCAATTAAAAAGTTCTGATGACAAAAATCTACTCTCATTGCCCAGAAGAAAAATTAAAGTATGTAATTATATCCAATTCAGGTTGTTAATACAGACATGTGCCTCATAAAAATGATTTCTAGGCATTTTGTCTAATCATCCTATATAGTAAGTGATATTCACTAAATATCACTAGTTTGGTATGTGTATATATATATATATACATATATATATATGTATATATATGTGTGTGTGTCATATTTTTATGTTATATATAGATAAATTATACATATGTGATACAAACTGCTATAAATCTAGAGGTGTTTTGAGTGTACTGTGTGTATGTGCTAGGAGTACATGTGAATACATATCTTTAGATGTATTTGTGTGAATGTGCATATATTCATGTGCACACATGGTTAAAGGCCTTAATCTCTGCATATTGAAGAAGGGTGTCTTTCTTGAACTCAGAGTTCAGTGACTGACTCAGTATATTTTTAAATGTCAACAGAAGTATAAGCAATG
This sequence comes from Mastomys coucha, assembly GCF_008632895.1. Taxonomy (NCBI): domain Eukaryota; kingdom Metazoa; phylum Chordata; class Mammalia; order Rodentia; family Muridae; genus Mastomys; species Mastomys coucha. The sequence goes on from NW_022196911.1 coordinate 107,908,853, forward strand.
CATGATAGTATTTTAATCTGCAATAACTGCTCTGCTATTGAAGATTATTCAACTGGAAGTTTTGTTTTAAGGTATTTATTCACTCATCAAATAAGAAGATGATTACAATAATCATAAACATTTATCATCAGCACATCTGTAGAGACTATCTACAAATCCATCTATTTTATTTTGTGACCTAACTACACACATGTTCTCTATAAGTTACCTAACTACATGCATGTTCTCCATAAATCATAATCCCCTCGACATTGTGAATGCTCCACAAAGATGTTCTTCCATATTAAATTAAATTAAATTCAAAACCGATAATATGATGATACCAGTCTTTGGATAAATGAAGAATGATAATAGTTGATTGTGATATTTAGTAATCAAACTATTTAAAACTATTATCTAACATGAAATAAAGATTTAATAAACAAAATCTCTGTCATGGTTCCAAGATTCAATGGTTATGAGGGAAATGCCACATGTTCACCAACATCACCACCACTACCACCATGGTTCTCTTCCTCAAAAGTCATAAAAGTAGTATTCATATATCATTTTCATCTGCTTGAGTTAACAGAAACTTATCAGGCTGTCATTTGTCATTTTATCAATTTTCTCTCCTCTTATTAGTTTACTGGCTAATCCATTCAACAAATATTTCTGAGCATGGTACTGGATTTGGAATACACTAAGATAACAGAAATCAGATTCACTTTCTGTTCTACAATAGCCTTCCTTGCCTCAGGGAGAATTGACAGCATTAAAGGATGGTGATTATAAGTAATTATAAAATGTTTAGGCATTGGAGTCAGGAATAAATACTTTCATGAGAAAAATGTCCATGTTGGATGGTACAGGTGGAATGAGAATTAAAAGGAAGAGAGGAAACAAACCTTCAATGGTGTGGAATGGCATACACTACACTCCAATGACCATGGCAAAAGAGCAGTCACTCACAGGCTTACAAAGGCCAATAAGGCTACCAGCTAGAGGGTGTGTAGTACACATTAGCCATATTCACAGAGTATATGTACCTGTTCCAGACTTTAAATATGGCAATTAATTTTAGACTTCAAAAATTGTGTGAGGTCAATTCCACCCAGTTTCTATAGATGAATATACCCTGTCTTAGAGAAGGCAAAGAATGTGAACAGGATACAATCAATAGTCAACAAGGATAGAGTCTAAATTGGCAGAATTGTGTGACTTATTCTTCCCACCCTAAAACAGCTAAGAGTTTAGCCTAGATCAAACCACACATGAATCTGATGGTGATATTTTATTTGTCTTTAGTTGAAGCGCAATGAAGAACACCGGACAATTTTAACTTCTTGGCCAGAAATTGTTGACAAGTTCCAATTCATGCTTAACAACAACAAAACAAAACAAACAAAGCCCCCAATTTTCCTCCCTACATTATGTAGTTACTAATGACAAAAAAAAAAATTGTCTGAGTGATTGGGGATGTTGTGACAGTAGCCATGGTATCATGTAACTACATAGTAGTTTGTTCATATCCTGATTCATCTGTAAAGTAAATACTGAGCTTTTATGAGTGTTAGTGAAAAGAAACTCTTTCGACACTTATTATTTAAAACCCACTTGACTGATAACTAACTGGTCCATTTTGTTGGGCTAGAGACGAAGCAACCTGTATGTACCAATTATAGATTTTTGTTACCAGCACACAACCCTACACAAAAGCAATAGTCAGTAACTCTTCCTTCCTAGATTTTTCAAGTTATACCTATAACAATCTCAAGAGATAGTGACTCTTCTGGAGACAAGTTTTACTCTGTAGCTTTGACTGGCTCAGAACTTGCAGTATAGATTACAGCAAATGCCTATCCACCGGCACCTGCCTCCCAAACGCTGGAGTTAAATCAATGCACCACCAGGTCTTCACTGATTATTTTTGCACCTTCTTTATAAAAGTCGAAGGTTTGTATGAGTGTATGTAAATAAGAAACTAAAAATACAATGAAGTGGCTCTGTTGTTTTAAATGACAATCTGTAAATAGAATTGCAAACAGTGGCTATGCTTAGCTATCCCTATTATATAGGCGAAGAGAAGAGCTGAAATAATCAAGCACAGAGACAAACTTGAGTAAGTTTCTCCTCTAGAAATGATGGGGTCAGCATTTAATCCCAGGTACCTGCCTCCATGTGAATGATGCTCAAGGCAAAGTGTATCTCTCCAGCTCCCTAAAATTGTGAGACCTGTGTGTGTATAATTAATCTCTTCTTTTCTTTTTTCTTTTTTTTCTTTTCTTTTCTTCTCTTCTCTTTTCTTTTTTCAGAGACCAGCTTTGGGGCACTCAGAAATCCTAGGACACACTAAGATGACAGAAGGCTACCAGTGTTTCTGTATGTAACAAACCTGCCAGTACCTAAACCAGCCCCAAATGACTGAGCACACATGTGTGCTCCTGGCTTTCAGAGCGTGCTGCTGTAAACAGCAGTAGTGCTCCCGGAGTTCAACCCCATAACAATTTGGAAAAGCTTCAAACAAAAAAAAATATCTAGAGAAAATGACATCTGAACTAATCACTCAAAAAACAAAAGCAAAAAACTTTCACATCTTTGAAATTCAACCTTTGAAGTACATGCCTAGAAAACCCATTTTTTCCATCCTCTTCTCATTCAGGAAATCACTTAAAATTTGCTAGATTTATTCCATGAACCTGAAACAAAATACTATTTCTTACACTGAATTTGTTTGACGGATTTTTAAAAAAACATTTGTCACCATTTGTAAGTAAAATAAAATACAGAGGGCTTTCATACCAAAAATATTTTTTTCTGGTGTTCTTTAGAACAAACCTCTGAATTAAGCAATTCAGACAAAATAAATTCCTTTTCACATTTATTAATTATTCATTCTGCTTAGACCTCTTTTAGAGTCATAAAGACTGACTTGAAATTTCCCAAACTTGCTATAAATTTAAAATACAAAGAATCCCTCTTTATAAAATAGAACAGTATTGATTGCTTAGAATGATTCTTTGCATCAGAAAAAATGATCAAAAAAATTATTTCCTGTTTTGAAATGGGAAAAAGGATCAGATTCCAAAGTATAATATCCATATATTTCTGATATAGCCTATTAATCAAAGTAAAGAACCTAATGATAAATAAATCGCTAACTTTTTACCCAAGATTTTAAATAGTACTTGAGTAACTGGGAAAGCTTTCACGACCTTGTACCAATATTCAAAACTTGTAGGCAGAAACTGGAAGAAAAATGTAAATGGAATTGTTCTGCTGGAGGATGGAGAAATATTTTTAGGGACAGTGGTCACTGGGCAGTTGCCCATGATAACACAGAAAGCACTAATTAGACTCAGTAACTTATTAAAAATAAAAAACAAAATACATGAAATTGGGAGAAGATAGCACTCTGGTTGAGGGAGAATCTGGGAAATGTCGGGGATATATATATATATATATATA
>NW_022196911.1:107912309-107930523 GCF_008632895.1 Mastomys coucha
TATATATATACATATATATGTGTGTGTGTATGTGTATATGTGTATATATGTGTTTATGTGCATATGTGTTTATGTATATATGCATATACATATATGTGTGTATATGCATTATGTCTATATGTCTATATGTGTATGTATGTATATGCATATATACATATATATGCAACACAGGTCTTTATAGTAGATTTTTTGAAAAGTACCTGGAATTGTGATTTTTGTACCTTAAAGATATTCTGGTCCCGTCTACAGCAGCTTTGGAGTGAGGCAATGTGATAGTTGTAAATTTGAACAGGCAAAATTAATAGCTGCTAAGAGGGAGAATCAGTCACATATAGGAAGGAGGCTCCCAGTAGGTTACTCAATCTCAAGAAGGCAGCCCTAAGCAAATACACACATGAGCAGCACTGCATAGACCCCGAAGGATGTATTTATATACATATGCATGTATGCATATATGGAGCAATAATTAAAGAAACTGTCATAAATTTGAGTGGGAGTGATAGAGAAGAGTTAGAGGTGGAAGACTGAAGGTTGAAAATGATTAATACAGTGTTTGTGTATGGAATTCTCAAAAACAAACAAATGTATATATATGTATTATGTATTAATACATATGTATTATGTAAATACAAAATGTGATGTTATACAATTGAGAACTTAGCTCAAAGGTTAAGGTAATTTGTTTTTTTTAATTACTTTTATTGTTTTACAGTCTAGTCATTACCCTCCTCTCAGTTTGCCCTCCCATAATCCTTTCTCCCATTCTTCCTCCACTGTCTCCTAGAGGTTGCCCTCCTCCACACTGCCAGGCTCCCCCATTCCCTGGGGCCTCAAGTATCTCAAGGGCTAGGCACATCTTCTCTCACTGAACATACCTGAGGTGATTTGTTCTTTCAGTGGATGTGGGTTCCATTACTAGAACCCACATGGTGACTCACCAACTCCTGCTCCAAGAGATCTAAATCCGCTTCTGGCCTCCATGGGCACCATGCATGCATGTGGTGCATAGACATACATGCAGGCAAAACACCCATGCACATACAAATAAATAAGTAAATAAAGATCTAACAAAGGGAAATGTAAAGGTTAGGGAGGAAGAAGAAAGAGGAAGAGGAGGAGAAGAAGAAGATGAAAATTCAACGCAGAGTCAGGCTAGGAAAGTTTCACTCAATGCTTATTTACTCTTACTGGTATTTTGCTTATTTTGTCTTCTGTATCTCAATTGCTTGCCTCACCATTTTCCTGGATGAAGAAATGTTGGGATATGATTATGATGCATGCTGCTTAGCTCTCCTTTTTTCTTAAACCAGGTTCTACTGACCTATCTATCACTTGGCCTTTTAAAGAGTTCTCAAATTCATGTATACCCCTCTGTTGCTATCACTGTTGTCTCTTTGCTGTCTCTGTCATCTTCAACCTTCAGTATTTAACAAAGTGTCTCAAATGGGATCCCCACCAACATTAATACCTTCTCTTCCCCATCGCCATCATGACAGCAATCCAAGTACTCACTCCATGATGTAACCATGGTCCTACATCTCCACCATTCTGATGTAACAGCCCTTGCAAGTAAAACACAAGCTCACTAGCAGGACACGAAAATCCTCATTAATTTGGTTGAGTGGTTACTGCTTTATTTTTAACCTCGGTTTGTTTTTTTTTATTGTTCTATAGGTACTTCTCAGACAAAGGAAGAAGAAATGAATTAGAAGCTCAAAATCATAAGTCTGTTATATCTTAGGTTCATTTGTGACCTCTAGTGTTTCAGATACTCCTTCTCTATGCACACTTTTTAAACTCTGTTTCACATACCACACACTAAGACACCTTGCTCGTGTGTATTTAAGGCATTAGTTTCTTAACAAATGCAGTCAGCCCCAAGTTACAATTCCCAGATAAGAGGAGATCAAGGAGAGAGCCTTGCAGAAATCACTGGATTAAAAATGTGAAGAACACAGCCTTGCATTTCATTATTAATCAAATCCATTCACATGCCACTAACATTGTCTAGTCTCTTATTATAACTGGTATTAATTTTGCCTCTGGGAGGTTAGGAATTCCACAAAATCCTGTTGACCACAGTTCCTAGGGTGAATCTGAAAACACATATTCCATGCAGCTTGTGATGTGAGGAAAGGCTTGCAGCCTTCAAATACTTTATGAAATTAAATATTATCTTAAGAAATCCTAATTAAACTAATCTTCTTCTCTATCTTTGCTTTCATTCTGTGACATCATTCCAGGCCGGCTCACATGTGACTCAGAGCACACTGGTTTAATATTAAATGGAATTCTACTAAAGTCTCCCAAACAACCTTTTATTTACCTTTTAAACTCTATAAAGACAGAGTCTGCTCTCTAGTGACATCATACTAGTCCAGGGTATTTATTTTGCTCCTTTGTGGCACTAATTACTCTCAGTGTACAAAGATCACCAAGCAGATGTCAAAACAGATTATGTCTATGCGTTCTGCATCTAGGATGTTGGAAGCAAGAAATACCTCAATGTATCTGAATACAGATACATTATATATTTATATAATATATATATATTATATATATATAATGTACTAATTATATATTTGTTTTGTGGTTCGTAATAAAGAGTGTAACCTTAGATGGCCAGACCACCAATTTTCAGAGGAGACTAAAAATTCACTCCTCGTTGATTCACATTGATAGGAGAACACATTAATCATAGCACCAAGAGAGTTTCACAGTGACACATGTGGATCACTTCAAGAATATTATTCTTTCACCTGTAAAAGTTGTCACTACATTTCACAAAATAATACTTATTTTCTCCTGAATATTAAATACATCCTAAAATCCAAGTCTTAACAGACTGTATACAAAATGACCGATTTAGAATGTTTAGCTTGTTTTCCTCTTCTTCCCTACACACATACACACGTAATATTGTTTGTTTATTTTTCTACATGTGAAAGTACAGGTATTTCAAAGGAACTCCTGAATTTTCCTGCCTCCATTCCTAAAGTACTGGAATTACAAACATGGGTCACCACAAGTTTATCAGTGCTGAGGATCAAACCCAGGATCCCAAATATATTAGGCAAAACTCTGTCCACTAAGCCCCATGCCTAACCCTTACTACTTCTAAATATTCCGTGCACTTTGGTTCCACCCTCTCTCTAAGAAGTACTGCTTAGATGTTCAGTCAGTTCCCAAAAGCATACAGATGGCATTGTCACAGCTTTGCTTTAGTATTCATGATTACCTCTTACTTTAATTGAAGATAACACAGTGCCTTCTTCAGTGCACCTACTAGCCAGTTGCAGCTGCTCAATGGTCCAGTTTTAAAGCCATTTGTTGCAGCAGATCCATATTTATCCTGCAAGCCCATGGGACTCTTATACGGAGAACAACTTACTGGAGTTGCAAGATGCTTTTACTTTTTCATTTACGTTTGATTTTGTTTGTAATGCTGTGTGGATGTAACAGGTATGTGTGATTCTGTGCACATAAGTGCAGTTGCCGCTATGCTGAAGAAGAGGGCCTCACATCCCATGTCTCTGGCATGACAGGCATGTGAGAAGCCTGACATGTGTGCTGCAAACCACACTCAGCTCTCCTGCCAGATCTTAACACTGAACCATCTCTCCGTCCTCAGGAGTGGTTTTGCTTGTGTCTTATTAATACCATCTCAAAGGACGTGGTTTAGGTGCAGGTAAAAATAAAAAAAATCTGTGAAGCTAAAACAGGAAATAATACCCTTTCCTATCACTCTATTCTTTATTTCAAGTTTTCAGTTAAATATCTGATAAAGAGTAATTATTTTTCAAGATACCAGAGGCACATGCCATCTGAAGAGGTAGACAGGTTTCTTAAAAATGATGTAAAGGATTTAAAAGCAAATCCTTGGGTACACAGGGTCAACTGACTATTAAAGCACATAGTGGGTGTTTATTGTCTCACTAGGAACACAAAGTTGAATAAGACAATTTCAGTTTTCAGTTAATGTTCAACAGAGTAGAGTCCATCATTTTTGAAATCCATCAATAAATTGGAGCTCTTTGAAGGACCCTTTCCAAATAGTTCAATATTTCATCTTGAAAATATTTAATAAAACTATATTTTCTTGTGTTAGTTTGTATCTTTTCCATGTTCTAAGTTTTTTTATATATGGAACAAAATTTCTTATCTTTGTTTTGTTATAAAACCTTTGAGAATCAGAGATCACCATGATTAACCATGCAGGAAGCACGGGGCCTGAATGGCTCTGTACCAGATTCTCTATGAATATGTTGTGGCTGTTAGTTTGGTGCCTTTGTGGTATTCCTAACAATGAGAGTAATTATATCTCTAATTCTTTTGAGGATCTTCTCTCTTAATATATTGCCTTGATTAGCTTCAAAATGAGCGGTTTTGTCTCATCTTATTGTATCTTGTTTTATCCTGTTTGGCTGTCATCACCTAGAGGCCTGTTTTACTCTGAAGAGGAAGTGAAGGGGAATGAATCTGGGGGAGAAGGGAGGAACAAAGAGAACTGAAACTATGGTCAGAATGTGTTGTATAAGAGAAGAATATATTTTTAGTAGTAAAGTATAGCAAATTTGAAATAGAATTCTATACACTATATATAATCATTATTCAACTTTATTAAATATGTGATCAACTAAAAGACTTGCCCATCAGTGAGTATGTGAAGGTATTCCTGGGTGTATAACCTCTCCAAGAGTTGCTAGACCCTTGCAACACTGAGCCAGATATGAAGACACCTGAGAGATAAGCAAGGTTGCTTTGATCTACCCGCCTCTGTTTCTTGCGTGTAAATGCATCTACCTGATTGCTGTTGCTGTTGATGCTGCTGCTGCTGCTGTTGCTACTGCTGTTGCTGTTGTTGCTACTGCTGCTGTTGCTCTTGTTGTTGCTGTTGTTGCTGATGCTGTATCTGTTGCTGCTGTTGCTGCTGTTGCTGTTGTCGCTGTTGTTGCTGTTACTGCTGCTGTTGCTGCTGCTGTTGTTGTTGCTGCTGATGTTGTTGTTGCTGCTGCTGTTACTGTTGTTTTGCTGTTGTTGCTGTTCCTATTGTTGCTGTTTTTTTGCTGTTGCTGTTCCTGTTCTTGTTGTTGCTGTCCCTGTTGCTGTTGCTATTCCTGTTGTTGCTCTTCCTGTTGTTCCTGTTCCTGTTGTTGCTGTTCCTGTTGCTGTTGATGTTGTTGCTGTTCCTGTTTCTGCTCCTGTTCCTGTTTCTGCTCCTGTTCCTGTTCCTGTTGTTGTTGTTGTTGTTGTTGCTGCTGCTGCTGTTGCTGTTCCCATCCTTCACTGACACAGGAACTCAGATTCTTAGGCATTCTAACAAACACTGAAGACCTGTGTCTGTCCAACAATACTGCCATGACTTGGGCTCTAGTTCACATTGCTGAGCCATTTGGCATGAGCTGTGACTGAGCAGAGGTTATCAACCTCTTCAGCATTCAGACGGGTATGCTTGGGCTACCCAACCTATATCATATGACTCAGTCTAATATTTACCTTTGAAACTTATGTTCATTCTATGGGTTCTACTCCTCTAGCGAGCCCAGATTAATACTTCATTATATCTATATCCTAGTTTCATTCTATTCCTCTCATTTTCCTCACTTACTACAATGCTAATTAAACATTAATTGTACAACTACTTATTCCCATGTCTGGCTTCCTTGCCAAATTATAAATTCTGAAATCTTTCAATGCATGACTTATTCATCCTTGAATGTCTAGAAACCGCAGAACAATATATATTTTAAGGCTCTTAATTTATTCTTGACCATAGACATTTATGTTAGAATACAACTAAGCCAGCTGATAATTTGCTATTTGTCTGTCTCTAAGCTACTCAGCAAATGATTTTTTTTCATAAATGAATGAAGACCTTTTTAGCATCAGTTATGATTTCAAAACAAGATTTATTACTGCCTGGGCTGTGCAGCCAAGTGGGTGATAAATGAGATATGAAGAAGAGTTCATGCAGGTTTCTTCTTCATGCTATTTTAGATAATGGTTCCACCATGGGCTCTGGCTTATTTGTGACACAAGCAAGTGATGCCTCTGTTTACACTCACCATTTTGTCGTAATCTATTTTTCATCATCATTCATTTTCATCTCTAGGAAATTATTTTTTCTTACAACTCTAGCCATGAATATTTGAGTTCAGAATAAGAAGACTTTTCTCTAATATTGATGTGTCTGGAATCAGACAGATTAGGAGACATTTTGCCCACAGCCTTGTGTATGGTCTTGAATGAGTTCTGCATATTTCACATCCCTTATCATCTGACTCATAGACTAACATTATATCAGTCTCACTGAATAGTTATGGGTTGTGAACAAATGAATCCGCTAACATAATTACAGTGGTTAACATTTATTATCACTGAAATTTAACACATTATTTGAATAGGTAATTCTATGACATATCATGACTTTCATGTATACATGGAAATAAAAATCCTACTCAAGAGAACACATGCATATTGACTGTTGATCTGTATTGTTGCATCTGTCTCCATGGTGCTAGGTACATGTCTATAAGGTAAGATATCAGTCCTTGGTCTAATGTGAAAGATTATTCACTCTGGGAACTCAGCCCCTACATTATTCATGCCATTCCACATGCAACTAGATTTATGTGTCAGGAAAAACACACAAATGGAATCCGATTTACTTGCAGGAGTTCCTGGACCACTTGATTTATGTCTGAGTAAATAAAGACATATGTCTCAATAGGCATTGGCTTCCTTCTCTTTAGAACCTGAAGGCGCTTTGGTTTCTTTTCTTGGCAGGCCTCCGGTTCTGAAATTTGCAAGAGATACAGTCTTACCTTAGATGTTTTCCCTTTACAGCTGTGTTTTGTATTTGGTATTTTCAACACTGAGATGATGTAAAATCTACAGCCATGGATTACCTCCAAATGATTAAATCTTCACACTTTAGATACATAATATATAAACACAATATGTAATATAGACACAAAATTGGAGCTAACCCTGCATTAAGGAACTTAATATTTTGACTACAAAATATCTACTCAAATCTCCCTGGCCAGTAGATTTCTAACACTGTCACTAAACCTTCTTTAAGAACTTCATAAACTGGTTTGAGTACTACCATCTAGCATGGGCATTCATCAGTTTTATATGGACATTTCAAACATAAACATGAATAATATGTAATTTTTCTCTCTTCTTCTATACCTCTCCTTAATTGTCTCTCTTTTTCTTTTTTCTTCTTTTTTGGAAGGTGGAGGTTGATGTCTCACATAGCTCAATCAGCCTAAACCCTCACTGTGTATCCAAGGATGACTTTAACCTTCTGGTCCTCCAATCACCATCTCCCAAGAGCGGGAGGAATCTTCACTATGTATCCAAGGATGACTTTAACCTTCTGGTCCTCCAATCACCATCTCCCAAGAGCGGGAGGATAGATATATATACCAGGTCTGGTTTTGTGGGGTACCATAAAAGGACTATCTAGTGCAAAGTAATATTTACTTGGTTATTTATGCTACTGAATTCTTTGTGTTGTTTTTGTCCAATGACATTCACATACCATCAACATTAATCATGTATGCATAGCCATAGAAATATTAAATTTAACAGCTTAAACCACATTTTGAACATCAAGAAAAATTTGAATTATGATTAATGAGAAACTACAATAAGCTAGAAAGTAAGGTTTTGCTTAAATGCTACTCTGAAACAATAGAAGAAAAAAAGAATTTTTTGATTCTGGCTTAAGAGGGGGAGGAGGGGAATCAATTATTTCTAGCATTAAAAAGCACATAAATTTCCCTCTACCTATCTCAATTGTCATTGAAAACTTTACAATATTTAAGACTAGGTAGTATAAATAAAAACATCCAAAAATGTTCCTATGTAAAAACAACCAGAAAGTTTTATTAAGTAAAGTGATTTTAATGATAAAATACTGTGTAGTGTAGAAGTGTCAGAGTGCTTAAGCAATTCTCTGAATTGAATGTAAATAATGAAATGCAAATACATGTTCATGAAATTTAACACTAAAATAACTATTATTTGAGACACAGTGACTCCTAATAGAAAAATATAAATTGCATTGAATTTCATTTGGGAAATTTACATTTATACTTTCTTTTTTTCTCCTTGTCTCTGTCTCTCTGTCTCTGTCTCTGTCTCTGTCTCTGTCTCTGTCTCTGTCTCTGTCTCTCTCTCTCTCTCTCTCTCTCTCTCTTTCTGTGGGTGTGTATGTGTGTGTATGCATGTGTATGTTTGGGGATGAGCATTTACATGTTTGTGAGAGGGTATTCAGGCCACAAGTCAAACTCAGATGTTTACCTCAGTCACTATCCATCTTGTCCTTTTGTCTGTGTGTCTGTTTTTGAGCAAGTGTCTCTCACTGAACCCAGAATTTGCAACTTCAACTAAAATGACCAGCCAGTGAATTACAGGATTCCACTCATCTCCATTTTCCCCAGCATTGGGAATGCATATGCACGTTGCTGCTCTTGAGGTTGCTTTCTTGTTGGTTGTTTGTTTATGTGGCTCTTGGAATCAACTTTATGGACCTTGCTGGCTGGGCATTCTCTTAGCACTGCCTGTACATATCCTTAAAGTGCACTGAAAACTATTTCTTAAATATCAGTTATGGGAAATGAACAGATTGATCAGTATTTAAGAGTCATGTGCTGCTCTTGGAGAGAATGTAAGCTTGGTTCCCAGAACCTACAATGGAGAGGCTCACAACTACCTTTAAATTCTGCTACAGGGGATCTTATACCTTCTTCAGGTTTCTCTACTACCACTATATTCATGTGTATGTGTCCACATACAAGTATTCACATATGCACACCTGTTGCAGCATTTTATCTGTCCAATCACATTAGGACAGTGACAGGCTTGTGATTGGACAGGAATAGAGAGGTGCAGTTAGAGTTGAAGGAGGAGAAAGGTCAGGAGCAGGAGGAGAAGGTGTTTCATCGTGGATTCAGACAATGAGGATGAGTCAGATGCCATGTGGTTATAACCAGGCTAAGGTTTTTACAAGGTTAAATTAATTGGGTCAAAATATTGTCTTTATTATTTGGTTCTGAAATTATTGTATTGCCATCTTGTAAATTGTGATCTTATTATTATATAAACCTGATTGAATATTAAATCCTTAAGAGACATGCATTACCTACCGGGTACTAGGCACTAGCTAGATGAATTATTGTGGGGGTGTATAAAGTGGTGCATGTGAGCGAGATATTGCAGCTTGCTGGGAGAAAATAGCGAAAACCCGCTGGAACTTAGTGTTGAGGCCAGATGGTACCAGCACAAGAACGTGGCATGGTGGGAAAGGGAGTTTGCAGGGTTGATTCATTTTTTAATAATTCCAGCAACACAAACCTAGTTAAAAATATAAATAAAAGTTTAAATAATACCAAAGTTTTTTGTTTGTTGGTTGGTTGTTAAGATATGGTCTTGCAATTCTGTTATGCATCCCCAGTTTCAAACTCACATGCTGAAACTACGTGAGTATCTGGTATTGCATCACAATGCCCAGATATTTTTAGTATTTCAGTAATTCCACATCTTGGGTGTATATCACATTTTATTGAACAATTTCAGCTATACTTATGTATGAAGAAAAGGAAGCATTTAAGATCATGTGGTTTCTTTGTGTGTAAAATCTGTGACATAACAAAACTGTATCTAATCACAGTTAGAGTATATAATTATGTCTTAGAACTTATCAATGAGGGTCAAGAAAGAAGCAGAATTTAAAATTTCCAGATTTCATATTTAAAAATAAGGTGAATTATTACAGCTTAAGTTGGCAAATAGTATGTTTTGGGCCCAGATCTTAGTTCCATTTGAAGAATATAATACCTGTGCACTAATCAGGTCTCATAATAAATATCTTGGAAACCAAATACCCACATCTGAGAATGGCTGATTTTCTTGATGCAATGTTTGTTCCTAGGTCTTACATCCTAGCTCATAAAATGTTTTATATCATTTCTGAATCACATGTAAGGTCAACTTAAAAATATACTCTGTCCCAGTTGTGAAACCAGGACATCAACCCAGCCACAAAGTCTATTACCCAAAACCTGGCCTATGTGCAAGATGCCTGAGGCAGTGATGGCTCAGAGCTTCTGGGTGTGGACAACCAATGACTGGCCTAACCTTAGGCCCACATTAACCACAGGAAGGAGCCCTTGCCAAACATTACTGACAAAAAACCAACCAAACAAAACAACAAAAATACATCAAAGCAAACAAACAAAAAGCCAAAGAAATTATTCCTGATGCTATTCTGCAGTGCTCATAGATAGATTAGTACCTATCCCAGCTCCTGTAGTAGCTAATGAAAGCAGATACAAAGACCGCATAGTCAAGCAATAGGTGGAGTTCTGGGAAGTCCCCAGAAGAGATGGAGGAAGGATCATAGGAGCCAGAAGGGTCAAGGCCATCACAGGAGCACTGTCCATAGAATGAGCTAAGCAGGGCTCATGGGGCTCAAAAAGACAGCAGGAGCAACCACAGAACCTGTATGGGTCTGTACCAGGCCTTCTGCACATTTACTATAGTTGTTTAGCTTGTGGTTTTTGTTGAATTTCTAACAGAGTAGGGGTGTCTGACCCTTTAACCTGTTCGTGGGACCATTGCCCCTTACTGGGTTGCCTTGTCTGACTATAGAGTCCTTATGAGAATGAGGTACTAAGGGGAGACATTTGAGGTTATTATCAATATTAAACAGATATAATGGGAAGATAGAGATAATAATAGATCTACCAAAGAGAGTCTGATATGTTCTATATCTTTCTACATGCATCCTAAATGTCCTGGGAACACAACTGACACAAATATTAAAAGGATAGGAAAGTTAAATATCTAAATTCCACTTTTTTCCTTTCATTCAAGCCACAGTCCTCTCCACAACTCCTCCTAGTTCCCTGCCCCAACCTCCCCTCTCCTGTGACCCACTCTTCTATTTCTCTTCAGAAAAGAGCAAGCTTTCAAGAGACAAACAATCAGGACAAAACAGGATACAATACAACAAGACAAAGGCACTCACATGGCTGGACAAGGCCACCCAATAGGAAGAAGAGTCCCAAGAGCAGGCAAAAGAGTCAAAGACTCTGTTAGGAGTCCCATAGAAACACAAAGTTAACAGCCATAATACATGCAGCCGACCTGGAGCGGACCCCTGCAGACCTCCTCATGCTTGCTATTTCAGTATCTAACTCAGGTGAGCCCTGCTGAATTGACTCTATGGGCCACATTCTTCTGGATCTCCTTACCCCTGACTCCTACAACCTTTCAACAGCCCATCTTCTGCTGGGTCCCCCTCCAAGGGGAGGAACCCAATGGAGACTTCCCACTTAGACTCCCTCTGCATAATGTCTGGCTGCGAGTCTCTGCACCCACTCTTATCTGCTGCTGGAGGAAGTGTCTCTGATGACAACCAAAGAAGGCACTGATCTATGAGTAGTACACCAGAGTATCCACTTTTTAAAAATTATGAATGCCAATTTCTTTCTAGAGCATTCCCCTTAAACATATTCATATGAAGACCCTGAGGATATGTTTTTTTCTAAATTCTATGCACTTGAAGTGAGCTGTATAACTTTGTAGGATTTGCATACCTTTGGTTTATGTGATAAGTGAGCTCTCTATGAAAATGTGAAGGATTAGCTTTCTTTTAATTTATTTTTAAAAACTCACTAAGTTCATTCTGCATGCCTAGCTATGGAATATGTAACAACAAAACAGTGGAAGTCTCCATGTCACCATTACTTTTAAGCTCTTGGACATGGGAGAAGGTTGCTGACATACAACCCTTTCATTTCCCCCTTGAAACCAAGCAGCAGACTTCCTTCAAGGAACTTGATTCAGTGTTCCTTCACTTCTCCATTTGCACTTTGTAAGAGGAGAAGGCAGCATGCCCTAATACGCTGCCTTTGTAGTAACTCGCGTGTCTTTCCCAGCTGTGTAGAATGAGACTCACTTCATGTAGAGATGAGAACCCAGCCACTCCTATTCTTTGGTAACTATTCATTGCAGCGACGATCATTTCCTTTTATAAATGGTAATAGCTTGCCAGTTGACTCTTTCATCTTTCACCAGCTTCGCATGCATTACATGATTTAATTCTTGCCTCAGATTTCTTCCTAATTCTCTTTCTCAGAGATTCCTAGGGAATATCTGCCTTTTTCTTGGTGTACCTACATAAGACCACAGTGCCTATTATAAATTATGAACATAAGTAAATGAAGCTCACATGTGCCCAGCTATTTGGTACTAAATATTTGTTCACATTGAAGCTGCATTCTTACATCTCCTGTGGTGGTTTGAGAGTTGCCCCATATGTATTTCTCACCTACCAAAAACTGATAGTGTAATGACATGGAGAGCTCATGTCAAGAACCTTGGAGTTGAGTTTACTGCAGGGTGGAAGATGGGGATCTAGTTTTATTCCTATAAAGGTACCTATCCAGTTTGACCAGCATCATCTATTTAAGATGCTGTCCTTTCTCCCAATAGGCTCTAAATTCTATACTGTAGATCAATCTATCTATTTTAATGCCAGGACAATGCTGGATTTATTTCTTTTGCTCTGCAGTATAACTCAAAATAAGACATATTGATTCTTCCATTCAGTGTTTGATTGTTCGGGATATTTCTGGCTATACCCTGGGTTGTCTGAGTTTACATCTGAAATTTAAGATTAATTGTCCATTTCATGAAGAATTACCTTGGAAGTTTTGATAGGATTGCATTGAATCTGTAAATTACTTCTAGTAGGAAGACTATTTTCACAACATTCATTCTGCCAGACTATGAGCATGTGGGCTCTCTCCATCATCTGTTATTTTTCTCCAGTTTCCTTTTTCAATGTTTTAAAGTTGTCATTGTAAAGCCTTTGACTTCCTTGATTATATTTATTCAGTAGTATATATTTATTCATTGAATAAGAACACATAGAGGGTAGATATGGCAGGGTAAAACTAGAACTCTCTACATGCCTGACTAGAGTCTCCCTTTTCCTCTATGTCTCCACCGACTGGCCTGAATTTCATGTTTTGTACTGTGTGCAGAGTCATTGCCAATACTTGCTAGTAAACACACTGCCCAGAAGCAGTTTGTGGTTGTCTCATCCCTATTGCATATTTCTCTGAATAAGTATGCAAGCTCCCATAGTAGAGGCT
Source organism: Mastomys coucha (assembly GCF_008632895.1). Taxonomy (NCBI): domain Eukaryota; kingdom Metazoa; phylum Chordata; class Mammalia; order Rodentia; family Muridae; genus Mastomys; species Mastomys coucha. The sequence continues at coordinate 107,925,488 of NW_022196911.1, forward strand.
CAATTTCCATCAAGAAGTTTGCTTCATATAATATGGATGACATCATAGTTCCAGGGATGATCCAAAGGGGACTTTTATATTCAAAAAGGTGGTATAAAATGTGGGACATTTTATACCATTTTAATTATATCTAAGGTCTAAATAATAATTCAGTTTGTGTTATTTTAGTAACAACAAAATGTATTTATTTTAAACATTATTAAAGTACTAAAATAACTGTGAAATCTAGATACTGCCAGGGATAGAGAAACTGTTGTGATAACTAGCTAATCAAGGCAACTATTTCAATATTAATTCTAATGTGCAACTGTAAGAAATTAAAGTATAAATTATCAAGGTGAAACAATCACCAGGGGAATAGAAGAATAAATTTTTCTGAAATGTTTTCTTTCTACTTATTAAAAATTAACCCAAATTAATATACACCAATTATATTCATTTGCATGCACAGAGAATAATGTCTTATATTATTTTCTCCAGTAATTTATAAGTGAACTAGTTATAATAAAACTCTTTGTTTTTGTAAAAAATACCAATTTCACTGATTATTTTTGGTTGTTTTGCCTTTCCATATTATAGTTATGGGGTTCTGCTAAAGTTACTGACTTTCACAATGACACTGTTTGTTGTTTCGTTCAACTTCACCCTCTGCTCTTCTGTCTTCTGAATTCCATTATAACCTATATTCACATTTGTGGCTTTCAGAGACAGCCAAAGTGTACAGCAAAGGAAAATATCATAAATTCACGGTGAAATTCTACTCTGCTCTCTTATACACATATATATTCCCCAGTCTGCAAAGGCTATATTAATGGACACTTCTAATTTTGTTCTTCAGAATAAACCACTGTCTGGTTGTTGAATTCCTGAGTTACTAATACATTTTCAAGTCTGACACTGTTCATTTAGCATTTTGAAGGACATCTTTTAATTCTGTAAGTCAACTAATATTGTGCAAAGCGGTTGCCCATTTCTTTTGCTGTCTCTGAAGGGTACACCAAAAATTTCTTGAGCCAGAATGAAACAAAATACACATACTATTCATTTCCAGAGTCTCTGTTGAATTGTTACCTTTACTTATTGGGCCAATTAATTATTGAAATGGCAAAAGTCATCATCTTCCATATAGGCATATAAATTATATATATACAAACATATATATATATATACATATATATATAATTTAAATTTTTCTTTTATTTATATGGGTGTTTTACCAGCACATTTGTATATATACAACATGTATGACTGGTGCTCACAGAGGCCAGAGAAGGGCATCACGTGCCCTGCAGCAGAAGGTTGTAAGTCACCATATGGTTGCTGGAATTGAACTTGGATCTTCTGGAAGAGAAGACAGAGTTCTTAGGTAATCAAGAGTTATTCCAGCTTTGATTCAGTATGTATATTTTAAACACCTACAATCAATCAGCTTATAAAGAGAATAGGTTTATCTTGAATCCCATTGGTTGGCTCATTGTTATGAGAATATGATTTCAAGCCATGGTGAAGGCCATAGTGGAGCATCTCCATTGAAGTCACAGTTCAGAGAGAAGAAGATGGGGGGATTATTCCTACTATATGATTCAGGGGCATACTCCCCCAGTGCTCAATGGCTTCTCACTAAGCATCATATTTTAAAGATTCTACTACCTCTTTCAAACAGTGTCATGTCTAAAACCAACCTATTTTGACACACAGGCCTACTTTATATGCTTAAGGTACCAGGGGAGATTAGCTTTACAGATTAAAAATATTTAGCTTAAATCTTAAATGAATATTAGATGCTATAAAACAACCTCAGGGAAGAAATTAATAAGGTCAGAAGGAATATCATGAATGCTGAACACTGCCCATGAAATGACCTATGAATGCTCAATCATTTTCTGACTGAAAAGTCAAGGGAGATTTGCCTCCAAGTTGAGTCCAAGAAGCAATTATTCTTCTAGATTAAAAATTGTTCTTTATGCCATATTGAGATGCATGGACTCAAATGTTATGGATGTTTGTAGCTTTTCATGGAGATATTAACAAAAACTCTCACCAAATTATTGTAATTTTTAGAAGGGGTTGAATGCATAGAGGTTGACATTTATTATTAATTTTAACCACATACAACAGAAAATAGATAATGCTGTCCTATATTCAGAGATCTCTATTTTTTAATTTTATTAATTATTTTATTTATTTACATTCCAAAAGTTACCCCTGTTCCTGCTCCTCCTCCATGAGTTCTTCCCCCTTCCATCCTCTCCTTTGCTTCTGAAAGGGTGCTTCCCCACCCACCTACTCCCTCCCACCTCACCTAGCTAGCATCTCCCTTCCCTGGGGCATCATGTTTCTACAGGAATTACCTGATGTATTTCTTGAATTAAGCAAATTATGCCTGAGAGGACAATGCTCATACACTTTCACTGTCCATGCCATCCATTATGTATCCCTACATGCACACATATTTAATATGCTATACTATAAACACAACACCAATGCACTTGGGACTAGCAAATGGATGGCTCAGGAACATTAAACTAACTGATAATCAAGTATGCAAAGCTGGACCTTGCCAGATGGGCTCATGCTCTGATGGCCGGTGTGTTGTGGTAACGGACATGGACTGAAAATTTTAACTACGTTGAACAATCTCTACCCACCATCTCTGGATATCTGGAGTAAATAACATAACATTCCTGAGCCTCAATATTCCTACCTATTAGTTGGAATTCTAAAGGTCTATGGAGGAAAGATGTTGGTGATTAAATGAAATGATATGCAAAAAGAATGCAAACTCATGCAAATGAATGTGGAGGATCATCTTGTTTTGGGATACCCAAATCCAGTCCTTCTAAATCATAGCATGTTAAAATCTGCCCATGTGGATGAGAGAAAATACAACAGGAAAAAAACCCTAAACATATAATACTTCACACTCATGTTTCAAAACTGGCATTGTTAAAAACCACCAGGCACCTTCTTGTATAATGTCCTTGTCCGTTCTACTTTTAGGTAACTGGGTTCACACTTCAACTTCATTCCAAGACTCCTAATTGCATAATATTATACCAAGTAGAGAAATCATCAAGAAACAAATTAAATGCAACAATCAATAATATGATATATAGATGAGCAAGTGAAAACTAGAGATTTTTTTTTTTTAATTACAGACTTCTGTCTGGCCAACTTAGCTGCCTTCCTTAGATGGAAAAAGGAGCTTAATGGAAAACTCACTTCTATACATTAAAAATCAAATTTGTGAAGATTTTATTAAGGGAAACCAAAACAACTTTCCATTTCTGGTTTTTAACATACAGCCAAGTGTCCTATTCTGACAAGTTAGGGGCAGGCAAGAGGAGCCAACAGAGCTTTGAGAAAGAACATTCGTGATACAAAGACAAACTTCAATTGGCTACTCAGGCTTAACTACTACGGGTCTCCAGTATGATCTCATGGGATATAGCTCATTAAGCGACTGCATGGAAACATAACAAAATTCATTTCATTTGAGCATTATCCATTTCACATTTCCACCCTCCTAAGTTAACCACAGTTCTTACTGTTCCGTTAGAATAGGGGTATGTTCAAATTCAGAAATTATATAAATGAGCTCTCCAAATAAAACCTACATCCTATTTGGTTTCTAGTTCTGGGAGGAATTTTATACAACTGTGTGTTTTATCAAAACTGACTCTAAATACCTTTCAATGCGCATCCGATGACTTTGTGGATCCCTGAAAGGGCAGTATGGTTTATATTGTTGGGCTCCAAGAACAGCTTGGAATGCTTCATGTATTTGTCTTTTATATTTTAGTTCTGGAAATTTTGCATGGCTCCATGCTCTAAGACAGAAAGAATATTCAGAAAAAGCTCACTATTGTAGCCCACACCAACTACGTACAGATGCTATCAAAAATTCATGACTAGAAAATATACTTGGGTCATGTTCATGACACCAAGATTATTTTAAAGTTTTATGCATTTTCAAGATGTTGGTACTGTGAAATAATAATCAGATTTGAGAATAATAAATGTCTTGAAAGATCTAATTTTTCAACCTCAAAAAATTAGTAACACACAGAGAGTCTTGCGATAAAGGAAATGTCCTTATACAGGCACCAGTGACAGAGAAACTTCAAGAAAGGATATCTGATAACCAACATAGATCCTGGTGGAGAGAGAAAATCTATCTACAATAAGATTTACATGGACCCTGAAGAATTGGGGGAACCTTTCTTCAAAGATGTGACCATGATAAATGGTGGTCCAAAAGATAATCATAAACATATAAGCAGATCATGGTGAGTTATCTTTTCTATGTATGTCTATATTTCCATTTCCATGCGTGTGAGTGCGTATGTAATTATATGGACATAATTGTGGAGGTCAGATGTTAAACTCTCCATCTTCCTTTTTAGGACAGGTCCCTTACTGAGCCTTGAGCTTATGGATTCTTAAGACTAGCTAGCCAAGAAGTCCCAAGATGCTCTTGTCTCCATCTTTCTAGGACTAGAATTACAGACACAAACCACCAAGTCCTGCTGTTACATGTTCAAACCAAACTGTTCCCCACTTACACAGCAAGCCCTTAGCCAAGTTACATCCGCAGTCCTGTCAGCTATTTTCAAGAGAAGTTTTCCAGGAAGAAAATGTTGTTATTAATTTGTCATATGCAAGGCCACAGAAGTGTGGCTTTTGAAGTATCCTAATATCTTACAACGTGTCATTTTGTCATGTTACACACACACATACACACACACACACGCACGCATACACACACGTGTGTGTGTAACATGACATAGAGAGAGAGAAAGAGAGAGAGACTATACTATTTCAGTTTTAATTGTTAATTAATGCTGAATGTTTTCAAAAATTCTAGGTTCTAATTAATTTATTATGAGAAAAGAAAAATTTCTAATCTATGGTTGTTGTCTAACTACCCAAAGAGAAGGCTTGGTGTACTATTATAGGGGAGTGCTAGGATGCTGAGGCGGAAGTGGGTGGGTGGGTAGGGAAGCACCCTTATAGAAGCAGAGGGGAGGGGTGGG
>NW_022196911.1:107930533-108035920 GCF_008632895.1 Mastomys coucha
AAATAAAATAATCAATAAAAATTAAAAATAAATAAATAAAAAGTAAATTAAATTAAAAGAGGATTCTAGTTTGCTATGTGCCCTTAAGATAAAAGTTGTTCAATCTTAAAGATTACATCAGATATTATTATTACTGTGTCGTGGCACTGAAACTCTCAGTCTGTCTAAGTTGATAATCTAGCTTATGCAACCTTGTTTTCTGTGTCTATGAGACACTGCAAGGATTGTATAAAACACTACTACAGAAGCCACTTTTGAAATAGAGTTCATATGATTTTAATCCATATTATACAATTTAAAATCTAGTATGGTGTTTGTGTTTCCTCCTAATACAACCTCAGTTCTCCCCATCTGTCCTTCGACACTTATTTTGAATCTATTTAAATCTGACTACAGCCAAAATTTGGGATCTATTTCTTCAGGTTATTATAACTTGTGTTCAATCTGCTGATGTTGAAATGTCTCACATTCTACTGGGCACAAATATGCCAAACCTTACTCACCGAAATTAAAGGCAAGTGGACCCTATTGGAATGGACTTATTCATTCAATTCAATGCAGTCGAACTTGACTAATTCCATGCGGGAGTCTTAAGTTTAAACAAACTTTCCATGGCAATCTATTTTCTGAAGACTTTTGCTTTGTTTGCATTCTTTTATAGAAGAACATTTTCCTCCGTGTGTTTATTCTCACAGACAAATACAGGAAAAAGCGCACTTGCTCTCCGTGACCCCTTGTGCTTAACAACTATTACTTTCCTTAGCTCAAAGGTAATTCTTTATTCAAGAGGGCCTTATTTAGAACATATGATAGGCATTCTGCATTTTCCAGTAGCCTCTGAACATTACAGAGTATTTATTTATGTTGTATAAAATTAGGGGAAATGAAGGGGTATGTATTTGAACTCGAAACTAATTCTCTTTATAGAGAGGTCTCAGGCAATGTCACTTTAAGAAGTCATGGAAAAGAACTCAAATTACAGACATTTTCGACAATGTAGATTTTTGTTGCCTAACAATGAAATATATTATTCTGGTTTCTAAATAAGAACCAGGCTCTGGATTAGAGGCTATTTCTAAGAGTACATTTTTATCACTGTCTTATGAAACTAAGTTGTATGCAGTTATTTCTGTCAACTCAGCCCAAAGGAAAACTACTTTGTGGGGGAAAAAATGGTGTTCAAAGGAATTGAGTGCATCTAATCCGTTATCTCACTTGATGTGATTCTGTGTATTTTCACATTGATCATTCATAAAATAAAATCAGACCCAGAATAGGTGGAATCTTCTATAATGTAAATGAGTCTTAAACTGAGATGGTATTGATTGACAGGCACAAGGTCTCTCATTCTCTTTGGTACTTAAAACATGATCATGTTATTTATTGACCTCAAATTTAAACCCCACTGGAATAAACTCTGTTGAAAACATATGAGTTTGAAGTCAGAAGGAAATGTTTATAAATGGCTATCTCAGTATTTTAAGTGAAACTGAAAAAAATAATGATTTACAATTCAAAACCAAAATACTTCAGTGTGACCACGCATAATGCTTATTGCATAAAGTATATGACTGTGAAGTCTGGTGTTAAAAGACTTTCCATTATAATGCCCACACACACACACACAAAAAAAATCCCATTACTAATACAATGGCAATAAATACACACCAAATCTGTTTAAAATATCCCCACCCTCTGAAATAATTAAGAAGAAATCAGTGACCACATTTACACAGAAAACAGGCTTGGGTTACCTGTAGCTTAAAGTCTCACCTGAGCAGAATCTGTTTTCCAATAGTTTAATATAGGCAATGTTCTTGACATAGAAAAGCTTCTTGAAGAACATTCTATATGTAATTTTCACAGATATTTACTCAATACATGTTTTGCACTTTCTGAGCTCAGGAATCACTTCTGAAGTGATTGAAACACGGCCAATCACTTGGATACATCCACAAAAATTAGAATCCACAATAGTGGTATTTTCAATATAACCTAATAATACATTTCTTTAAAATAATGAATAAGACCACATATTATATTAAAATATGATTTTAAATACTCCAGTGAATTCTCTCCTCTTTACACACTCCACAAAATATGACCGGTCACCTCAGAAGAAGATAGCTTAACTTATTTTCCAAGAAGATATGGAAAGTAATTTCTATAGGTTAAAACACATATCCATTTTCTACTATATATTAGTCATATATTTACTGTTTAGAAATATTTGCAGGGATACATATGTATTTATAGACTTATGATATAGATAGAGTTAACAAAGTAACATTCATTGTACTTTCTGTGGTGTGTTTATAGAAATTTCTTTTCTTCTCTCAATTTTCTTTGTTCTAAATATTCTTGGACTAACCCAAAGATGATGCAAAGGGTATAGAGATGGATGCCTTTTGCATGCTAAATGGTGTGACAAGATGTACTCTAACTGTCAAACCCCACAGTAAGTCACATTTCCATGTATAATTATTATTTGACAACATAAACCTATCAGTTCAAAACTATGTGAAACAACTCCATTGTGTAAGATGTATAAGTTTTTTTATTTTGCATTACGTAGGATTAACAAGCCTACTTTATTAATATCACTTATTTTATATTCTTTTTTGCCATAAGAAATTACCTGCTTTTATCTATCCTTCTTTACATTGGATATTGTTGCCAGCCCTATACTTGAAAAGGTGAAGGAGAGAGATTAGATAGATAGATAGATAGATAGATAGATAGATAGATAGATAGATAGATAGATAGACAGACAGACAGACAGACAGACAGACAGACAGATAGATAGATAATAGAGTTGACTAAGGGATTGGAAGCATTAGAGAGCACAGCCAGCATGCACTCACCCGATGAGCAGCGAGGGAATACTACAGTTCAGATATTTCTGTTCTCAAAGTGAATTAGAAGACACTCAGCATGCTCTTCCTTGGCTTCTGAGTTTTGTTTTGGGCAGGCTTCCCAAAACATTGTGCTGGAACTTTTGTGAGCTCCAAATCATTTTGAGACACTTAATAAAAATGACAACAGTCTTCCAATCGAGTAAAACATACAAAATACAAATCCCTGCCATCAAAAAATAGGTGTATTCATGTCACATGTCTGAGTGGTTGGGCCTATCCTCATACCTGAAAAGAATATTAATGCAATTGAAACTCTTACATTTTCTTCCTATAAAACTCCATTATATATTTGCTATGTAAGTTACTAAGAAATGTCCACTAAGCAGATGTGCTAATGACGCAATTCTTTAACATAGCTACACACCTACAAATCTGGTGCCAGTGTTTTCTTCTCACAGCTTGAAGATAGATACTATGTATTAGTTTAATATTAAAATATCAGTTAAATATATTTTATACATACTAGTCTCATTCTGTATAAACATGGGCCAAAGATGTATTTCATGTTCAATATAATTTGTTACATATTTGTAATTTATTTCTATAGAAGCAAGTTTTCTATTTTAAATGGTTACACAATGTAACTTGAAGATGGGTTGCTCCTGTACAAATTGTTTTCCATAATAAAGTCTTACAAAACATAGGAACACGTTCAAGTATTTAATGTAATACAAAAAGTATATGGATGTCTCTGGTAGAAATTTGATGTGTCATACCTCATTAGTGGCGTATCCATACAGATCACAGTCAGGCCCCAGGGAAAGGTTGAAATCTGTGTAGCAATATAACTGTCAAATTGACACAGGAATGAGTCTGTTGATATTAGCCTGGCTAATCATTTTGCTAATTGGACAGCCAGTCAGACCACAGTGCCGTGGGATCACCTTTCACTTTAACTACTCACGCAGATGATGTTTGACTCAAATGCATTACTTTATATCAACACACTGAATGGCTGTAAAAATACCACCACATGTGCGGCTGCCTCTTTTTAATACGTGTCTTCCTCAATTTTCCCTATTACAATAGAGATTTTAACTAAAAAAAAATAAATAAATAAAGGTTATTTAAAGGCTATCATTTGTTTTTGAAAAATGCAGCCTCAAGATTCTGGATGCCGGTCCAGCTGCCAGGGCTACTTCTAGAATAACTAGCTGTTCATTTGTCTTCCCCAGTGTAGACTCCTCCAGGTTAAGCTGGCTTTCGTTTGCTATAGGTGAGGCACTGTGTCCTTTCTTTGTTTCCTCCCTGCCCCCAGGCCTCATGTGACCTCATCTTTCCTTCCAAATAATGTTTAAAGTATATCTGTTCTGTTTCTTCCATTTAAGTTAGATGCATTTAGGTATTTTCACATAACTGATGAAATGTAAATGTAACACAAGGCATGCACAGTTTCAACTAAAGTAAGTAGTCTACCCTTGAGTATTAGAGATTCTGACTGACTAGGGAAGGTTGCCCATCCCTTCCTTTGACTCATGGTTTGCATCCCCAAAAATGGAAGTTCCAACACACTGGTACATTCCCAATTACTGTGAGAAAATCATCTGCTAGCTATTATTACCAAACAAAATCCTCACAAAAGGGAACAATTTTGTTATGTGATTTAGAGACAAGGATCATGATTAACATACGTGACCCTCATTCTTTGATTTTTCTATGACAGCAGAAACAGTAGATGTTGCCCCTGTTAGAATGCAACAATTTGAAACTGGGAGTAAGACTTTATGCTAAGGTTTGCAAGAACCCTAAAAAGAATTGCTGGCAGGAGGGGGTAGAGCACACTTTTCACCCCAACACTCAGGAGGAAGAGGCAGGGGGATTTCTGAATTTATGACCATCCTGGACAACAGAATGAGTTACAGAATAGCCAGGGATAAGAATTAAGTCTTCAAACATAAGTTTCTTTTATAATGACTATATTATTGCATATCTAGCAATAAGTAAATTGTTCCATCTTGGAAATAAATCTACTATAGAATTGTTGCTCTTATCTGATTTTTGAAGCGTTGTTTAGAACTTTCAGTCCATTCAATGATTGAAATTTCCTAGATGTTATTTTGCAGTAATATGTTATTATTTTATTTCATTCTCATTTAGTGTGTGTGTGTGTGTGTGTGTGTGTGTGTGTGTGTGTGTGTGTATGTGCATGTAGATATACATGTCCATGTATTTCTGGGCATGTATGTATGTCACAGTGTATGTGTGAGAATCAGAGGACAACCTATAGAAGTCATCTCTCTCTTTCCACCTATGAGTCCTAGGGTTTGAACTCATGCCATCAAGGTTGGTCGCAGGTACTCACTGATCCATCTTGTCTGCCTTATAATGAGATTTTTAAATTCAAATAAAAATTTCCAACATGATGTACTATCCATTGGAAATTATGACTTGGAATACACTTAAACCCCATGCTTTTCTTTCTACTATTTATTATGGTCTATAGAAATATAGATTAACATTGATGAAATTAGTGGAAATAAAATTTCTCTGTATGTTTTGAATATTCTGTATATCTTTGATGCCATGGAAAAATCCTTTGATATGGAAAAATAGCTTATTCCAAAAAAGTAATTTTGAATATGTGCATTATGCTAAAGAAGACACATTTGTTAGTTTTTCTTTTAGGTTCTTTAATGAATAAGCAATAGATAGATTTCATATGAGATGTTTGCACAATCCATCTATATGTATTCTTATCCATCTTGTGTCTAATGCTCATTGTGTGTTTTTCCCACTGTCCCACCCTTGAAAAGCTTCAGTTTCTTTTTTTGCCCCACACTTCTTTCTACTTGCAATGCTTCCCAGGCTCCTTGTGTGACTCTGGGTACTGATCTAACCTCAACTCATTTCTCTCCAAAGAAAATCCTTGCTGTAGCCTTCCCATCTCTCCCACGGAGGCTGTGAGCCCTTCCTTCCTCCTGTGTCTTCAAATGTAAAGAGCCTTTGAGAATTTCTTTCCATGATATGATGGCTGAGCTGTTGTCAACTGCCACAGTTGGGAAGAAGGTACCTTTTCTGACCTTAGTGGCTTTACATAGCAATATATAGCACATGTTTATTAAAAGTTGCTGTAAGTAATAACTTATTTTTCATTTATTTGCCTTAATTTTAAGGACCGCTCATGTTATTCAAATCTAATGAAATCAATGAGTAAATAGTGTGACTTTTAAAAAATCACTGTTAGTGTAGGTAACAGTTCATGAGATATCATCAGATTTATTTTGGTAAATAAAATAAGTCAAAGATATCAGCCAATAGGGAGAATGTTGCAGATTACTATCTTCTAAATAAAATATGGCTGTAGAAACCATGAGATCACCGTGGCTGTGTATTATACTACTGGGTCCAGTTAAGCCCTTCCAGGGTCAGGCATCCATGGGGCCCTACCACGTTCTTTAGATCTGCTAGTGTACAACAAATTCTAGGAATGGCATGGCCAAGCTATGCAAGGACTGGTGACCCATCAAGCTCTTATGATAAGTTTCCAACGTGCGATCATACAAAATTGCCTCGACTATTAATTTTGTTACAAAATTCTAAACAAAACCAAAGCTAAACAAACAAACAAACAAACTGGAGAGAGATATTTGTAGGGAAGGGAGGCAGATGGAAGCAGGAGGGAAATGGGAAAGAGCAGGAGGGAGATTGCACAAAATGTACAGTGTGCGCCTTTGAAAGTGTAGAAAAACTACACTTAAGTGGAGAAAGGAATAGATTTGTCTGTGAGCACCTCAGGTTGCCTGGAGATGGATATAAAATATTGCAATCAGATGTGTTAAACAATGGAGCCCTGTTCCATTGATTTGGGGGGTCTATAGGAAGAATACCTCACTATGAGGGCTGGGAACAACCAGCATAGCCGCCATGGGGGCCTCAGTTCAACTCTCATCAGTGGAACAAAAAAGAAAAAAATAGGAAGAAAAGCAAAACAGTTACTCAACACAAAAACAAATGGACCCAGGCACGAGGGCTCCCAATATCCTAACCAAACTAGATTTCACACAGCCATACTGAACTTCTGAGTCTCTTTTATTAACAGGCTTGTTTGGTCTCTCAGGTTTTACTCTTATTTATTATCGTCCACATCTCGAAGCAAATGTCACCTATTCATCATATTCACCAGAGATATTCACTATATAGACACATGTGAGCACTTCCTGTCCATCGCCTCAGTTTATATCACCCCGTTTCTCTAGTTTATCTCATTCAGCAACATCTGGCACCATCTATTTGTACTAACTGGTCTAATGTAAAAGACAAAGATTAGAGCTCTCAGGCTATCAGAATCCTTACAGTTTGAAGCTATTAACCCCTTGGTGCCTATAACCAGGCTGTTTGTTGAATAAAATAGATCTCTAAATGGGTATCAATTCCTTTTTGTCTGCATTCCTCTAGGGGAAAAAAAATGCATGCTAAAATTTAGTTCAGGATACATAGATAATGTCTATAGCATGTGATTTTGTTCCAAGATATATTCAAAGAGGCAGCAGCATGTCATCAATGATTTCGGCTAAATATAAGTTGAAAAAGTAGAAAAATTTGTTTTTAGCACCTAATTTGAATTTGAAGGGAAGAAAGCACCACACTGTGAGCGGTCTCTCATAATTTGGTTGAAACTGATCTGATGTGGACTTAAGGTACATTAAAGGGGTTTGGAATTGAAGACAAGGGCCTGTAAAGATAATATATTATTCTAGCCTTCGCTGCTTCCCTAAAATTGAAACTGTGTTCCCCGCCATCCTCCTCTGGGAAGGACGGCTTACTCGAGCCGGGGTTTGCCTGCATTTGATTGTTCAGCTGTATATCAACCAGTGTGGGTTCAGCAGAGGTCTCTGCCATAACCCTCCAGAAACTCACCACCCAAACATCGTGCGACAGGGATCAGGCTTCGGTTTAAGTGCTACTCCCGACACATACGTGTGTTCTAGTCATTTAGGAAGGTGTGATTAAAAACCATTATGTGCCCTCAACAGATGTGACCTTAAAGAATCTACTATGGTTTTAAGAAAAAATAAAAAGAGGCACAAAGTATTGCATAGCAATAGTGGTTAGACTAACACCAGGAAAGTATTATGGGAGCTGAACCACACTGAACAACTTTCATTGATTACTACCTTCTGTTTCAAGAAAAATACCACGATGTTTAAGAATGAGATGCAATGTTCTTATCCCAGCCCCCTCTTCCCATCGCCCTAACTCTCCTGGTTCTAATGAGGAAGAAATTGAACCCCACGCATGGTAGATTTTAAATGTTCTTCACTGAAGAGGAATTATTGGATTGCTACCATCTTCATTTCTCTAGTCAAAGATAATTCAACCCATGTGCTATGAACATACAAAACAAACAAAATAAAACCATGGAGTCCATTTAAAAAATGAAATCTCCTTTTTTTGAAATCTCCCATACATGCTAAAAATCTGTTTAGTGATCCTAAGAAATGAATTAGCTATTTTGTTTTTAAGCACACCAGTTTTGCTCTCGGTCATCCCTGCTAATTTCTCAGAAATTCATGTAAGCATGTCATATTTTCTACATTTAACATCCCAACTGTACTACGTTTATAAATCCCAGCTACTGGATTAACAATGGTATTGCATGCAATGTACATGGTCAATGCAACAGCTCAGTAAGTTTAAATCAATAATTTGTGCTGTTTATAAAATTTGGCAGGATTTTCTGCTCCTCTAACCAAGAATATTTCTTTGCATTCTTGAGATCAATAACATACATTTATAAGTCATCTATTTTTATTATTTGTTTGTTTGTTTGTTTTGTCATGGCAAGGTATATGTGTGGAGGTCAAAGAGTATCTTGTGAGAATCTTTTTCCTTCCCATCAGGTAGGTGCTGGGGATTGGACTCAGGACCTCAAACTTATACAATGAGCACTTTTAGCCACTGAGCCATCCAGTCAAACCTCTAAGCCATTCTTTGAGCCTTGTACAAAAGACAGAGTCTGTCAACATAAGACTGGGAGTACTCAATGTACAGTCTATAATACCAGACACAAAATATTGAATAAAGGTATGGGGGAAATGATTCAGAGGGTATGAGCCCTTGCTGTGTGAACATTAAGAACTGAGTTCAAATCCAGGCTCACCACTTTAAATATCAGACACAACCCTGAACATCTGTAAATCCAGGGCTGAGGTGAGGAACAGAGGCTAGAGGACCCCTGGAGATTGATTACCACCAGCCTAACTCCGGGTTCAATGAGCTTCCTTGTCCCAAGGGAATAGAGGTATGATAAAGAACATTAGATGACTTCTTCTAGTCTCATCACAGAGATACTCATCATATTAGCACCTATAGACATGAACCCATATCACACACATACACATGAACACACACACAAAATATACAACACACATACACTATGTGTGTATAACAAATGCCTTGTAAAGTAAATCTATTAGTTATATGATTTATTCATTTTAATGATGTTTGTTTTGTTGAGAACAGAATGAACAGCCCTCCATTATCAAGTTGAAAAGAATGTTTTTAAGCTCTATTATTTATATTTAATGTGCTTTCATGGTATTTATACATTTTTTTCAGTGATAGCGTTATATAAAATTGTTGTTTCACATTGGAAAAGCTAACTATAATTCTTTCTCATGTGGTAAAACCTGAAGCTCTAAGAGAACTAAACACATTACAGTTAAAGTTTTACAATTTTTGCAATGTTTTGTTAAACTATTAACAGTTTAAAGAAACAATCAAGTAAAAAGTAATTTATAATAAAACACGTTTAAAGTTAAAAATTATATTTATTTGGTTTCAGTCATATCCTGAATAATAAGGTACATATATTCAATTCTGAAATTTAAATAGATTTGCTGCTTAAAATAAACCCTATGAACATAGTTGTCTGCATCTCCTAATTCCAACCAATTTAAAAGCTACTATGGGTAATTGCAATGACGTGTAATGTAGGTTTAATAGCCTACATGGTGGGTTCCATGAAGTTGTACTGTAATCAAGAAACTGTGGAAAAGCTCATCCCTTTATCCCTACCTCAAGAAAATCTGTCAAAAATCTATCAAAGTCCCATAGAGCAGAGTATTTGGGCATAGAGTCTCAATAACATAAAGCTTCTCTAAATATTAGTGTGTGTGTGTGTGTGTGTGTGTGCGTGTGTGCGCGCGTGTGTATGTGTACGTGTGCATATGGATATGTATGTGCTGTGTGGTATGTGTGTATGTATATATGAGTATATGCATGTGTGTATATTTGTGTGTGTGTGTGCATGTATGTCTTGTGTTGTATGTGTGTATGTGGTACATGTGTGTGTATACGAGTATGTGCCTGTGCATGTATGTGTGCATGTGGATATATATATATGTGTTATATGGTATATGTGTACGTGCATATGAGTATGTGCATGTGTGTGTGTGTGTATGGTGGTGCACATGTGTGTGTATGAGTGTGTGTAAGTGTGTGTATGTAGCTATCAGCAAAATTGAGAAGAAGGTGTTGGAGACTCTGGAACTGGAACTGCACACAGTTGTGACACCTGCATTCAGAGCTGCAAGCATTCCTAACCCACTGAGCCATGCCACCAACCCAACTCAATCACTCAGTAACTTCGACTCAGTTTGCTGTTCAGTTGACTTAATAACAGATAATACAAGCTTTAGGGAAACAAAAAATATGTCATAGAGACAGGAAACTAAAGAATTGCTGCTGAATCAATGAATCCAAGAAGACGCCTTCCCTAAGACGTTAGGACCCTGGACCCAGAAACAGGGTTCAACTCAGGTGGATGCTGACAAAGGGTCAGGAAATTGTAACAAGCCCTGCTGACAAAGACTGTCTAAGTGTGAAGCGTTTGTATGAGTGTGTGCACAGTGGCTAAATGTGATTCAGAACGGTGTGAAGGCTTCTTTGTTGTGCTTGTGGTTGTAGTTGCTGTTGCTGTGGATTTGATGTGCTCTGTGTTTGAGACAGGGTCTCACTTCATAGCTCTGGATGTCCTAGAACTCACTAAAGAGACAAGGCTGGCCTCCAACTTACAAAGGACTGCCTGAATCTGCCCCACCGAGTGCTAGGATTCAAGGTATGCTTCACCAGTCAGCGTGATGCTAAGATTTCTGTGACATGAGTGCTTTGTGGGGTTAGATCTATAGCACAGTAGTTAAGAGAACTCATTGTTCTTGCTCAGTATCTTTTTCATTTCTTGTGTGTTCCCTCCTAAATGTTATGTTCTCTTTCTTATCAAAAGAAACAAAAAGAATATTTTATTAAATCCAATAGCTTCTGGAAAGCTAACAGACCACGGATATATGTTCTAGGTAAGATCCCCTGCAAACCATCAGAGAATGAATTCCTATGGAGCCAGGTTAAACTTAATACCTCCCAAGATTTGTCTTCAGTGTTCTCTGGTGACAGTGTCTGAGTAAAGGTGTCATATTGGTCTCACTGTATTTCCTGCTCTGAGAAAATGTACTTGTCTAATTCAAAACACTCATTTTGAGATTAAAAAGTAATTCATTTTCAGTGTATGCATATGAATGTTTGCTTGCATGTTCACAGGTGTGTATATCAGAGATGATGATTCTTGTGTGGCAACTTTAAAGGTTATAAAAAAATTCAGGTTTGAAGCCTATTACAACTTACTTTGGAAGGTACTCTTCAACCATACTTTACTGGACTTGTCTACAGTGGTTTCTTATAAATAAAATATTTAACAATCATGAAAGGATCAGATATAGGACCTTAAATGATTTTTCTTCAAATAAACAAATTGAACTGATTATAATATATCTTACATTCTGATGTAACAAATGGCTTCATAGGATATAACAGGAAACCAAGCTAATTTCCCATCAGTTGCTCTGTTGAAGATTGTCCTACTGTAATATCTTGTAATATTTTGATTTGAGGACATTTGGGTTTATTTTAGCAGAGATTTGGAGTAGAAGTATTCCACTCTGACATGATCATTCATTTCTGTCTCAGGACCTAGGTACATTTTAATAGATGGGATGAGAGAAAGGGCCGTTTTGTCTCTCAAGGAATTGCTAAACCAGATGTTGTAAAGTGAGGGGGAGGTTTTTAGATTTTAGCTGAAAAGCATAATCTGGATGAATTAAAAACCGACAAACTGACATCAGATCAGTAACAAAGCCAGATAGCGGTGCGTACTTCAGAATTCACCTCTGGTCAGCTAGTTACAACTCTTTGAGGTGACTTTTCCAGGTCACTTCTTATTGTGTATTTGTGGAGGATTTGTGGTCGAAGCAAGCAGATGACCATCTGTTTCTACATCAAAGGCATCCATCTCCAAAGTTGCTCACTGAAAATGGGGTCAAGGTTGGATTTAGTTTGGCAAAGGCCATACAAATGTACTGCTGATTTTAATACATTTCAAGTTTTAAAATAGTTTAGTCTGTATGATATTTGTGTACAAAACAAAAATACAAGAAACATGATATTATAATTAGTTTCCCTGGATCACTATATTTCATATTTGACTCCTGATAAAGGAAAAAGAGGTACATCGCCACCCTTCAGAGATATTCTCCAAAGTCTTCTTTTTCTGTTTCAGTAGATTGTAAAGTAGATAATGACCTTGGTATGAACAGCAAAACTTATATTTTACAATAAGATGTTTATCAATGAATATTGTTTGTCTGGATAAGAGGAGAGCCTTCTTCAGCTCTGAGGTTTTTCAACTTATGATTTTCTCAATGTTTATATTAAAAGCAGAAAACACCAAAACTAAGACAGTTGTCTTACCATCGATAGTCTTCGAAGATGCATTAAACACCAGAACTTCCACTGCATTCCAAAAGAGGGCAGTGGAAGTCCACTGATGTGCTCAATGGTGTTGCTTGGGAAAAAAATATCCCCTGAAAGAATAATTTCCTGAAGAGTAACGTGTTTTAATCCAGCTACCTAAGGAAAATGAGAATTATGGCACTTAATTAAAGAGTACTGACACCATCTGTAACCCCACCTCCCAACCTCCACATTTTATATTCATTAATGATAAAAAGATATATATATATCAGGGACTAGTCAAGGCAATCTTCTTATAAGGGTCAATGACTTATTTCTTTCACAATAATCTTACAAAATTATCCTTAAATAAGAAGATAGTGAGCAAAAAAAGAGACTTTTATGTGGCTATATTTACATTCATTATCTCTTTCACAAAAAGAAATGGTGCTAAATATTTCATTCTCCTAGTGATAAGTTTTTCTCTTTTAATTAAATTATTTTAGACCTATAATTTTAAAAGAGAGCAGATCTCCAGTTGCTGTTATATTTTTGCCAGTGATGCTTAACTAGGGTTTGAATTTTATAGATGAACAGAACAGAAACAGATAAAATAGTCAGTGGCCAGTTGTACACTTTTGATAAAGTTTTTGCTTTTTTAATACATGTATACATCGCATTTAAAAGTGAAAGTTTCCCCAAGACAGATGCAACTTGTTTAAAAAAGAAAGCTTAACTTAATTTGGAGGAAAATATAGTTAAAAATCTATTTATGAAACATTTTATTACTGGGTCTTACTTGGTCCCTCTATCTGTCGGATCCCTTATTCGTGCCTTCTTTTTATTTGATGTTTTCATTTGTTCCCTGTACTTTTTCCCTGCAGACTTCAAAACACACTTAGTTAATAGAAATATATGCACATCATCTCATTTGGATCTCTTCTAGAACTGATGCTTCGAAATACGGCTTTTCTTTACATTTGAATTAAATTACTGCCTTCAAGCTTTTGAAAGGTTACAACCATAACACTTTTATTTCAATTCTCCATTTCTCTTGTACTTGTAAAGTATTAGACACCAGTGTGTAAAGCATTATGAAATACAGATACCGATTAGGAATACATACCAATGAATCAGACTTTCCTTCCCCGAGACATGTGTCACCCTGTCTATATATTTTCCTCCTTTTTCAAATACAAGTACATAAAATAGGTATCTGGCTCAAATGTGTGTGTGTGTGTGTGTGTGTGTGTGTGTGTGTGTGCGTGTGTGTGTGTGTGTGTATGTATATATATATATATATTCATGTTAACAAATACATATTTTACATGTGCCGTATGTACATATATCCACAACAAAGAACCTTATGACTTTCTTAGTCATATACATTGTAGACTTCTTCAAGCCTTTATCCCTTCACCATGTGATTTTTAACTGGCTATCCATCAATCTAGTATCTGGGCTTGGCATTATTCACTTATTCCCTGTAAATGAATGCAATAACTGAAGCCATTGTAGGCTAGAGATTGAAAAATCCATCCAAAATGAATAATGTTCTTTGATAGCTGCTCAACATCCTTTGACTCATTACCCTGACTTTTTAAATGAAATTTATGACCAGTCTACATAACCAGCTGTTGACTACTAAAGAGAGGTGTTCCATGAGAAGGCAAATATTGACTCCATGGTTTTGAGGATGCGATTCACATTTCATTGATAATACCCTGTGCAGACCGCGTAAAGAACCTGTGTATTTGATACCATACACACATGAGCATAAGATCAATTGAATATACCAGTTACTCTTATGTATATATTTAACATACGCCCTTTACTGAGATTACATATATGTGTGTGTATACATATATATGAGTGTGTGTATGTATATATAAGGTTATATATAATATATCATATTTTATATAATATAATATGCACAATATTTAAATATATTGTATGTAATATAATATACATAATATATATTTAAATATTATATTTTAAATTATATATTATATAATTTGTAAATACTATATAAAATAATATAATACTTTTCATTGGCAGATTGAAATTGTCTGGAACCAGAGACAGAAGTCAGAGGAATGTATTCTATAAACATATATGAGGACACAGGAATGGCTGAGATACTGGTGAGATATTGCTGAACTTCAGCCACAGATGCATAGCAAGATGAGAATTGAACCTAGGTTCTCAGGACAAACATTAGTGTCCACACCCACTCCATCACCAGTTATCGTTTAATATGTTTTTTCACCTTATATTTATCTACAAGTAATAACATATTTTAAATAATATGTAAATATTTAATATTATGGGTACAAAGAGTCATACAAAACAAACCTAGATGCATAATTCTAAGTGACTATTTTAAGAATTTGACATTTCTTTACACTTTGGCTTTATAATTTTTTTAAACAAAAACTTTCGGTGTCTCCTTTCTCACAGTCAAGTAAATGAAAATGTGATTTCACATTTGAATTTCACAGGCTTTCTGTTTTATTCCTGGAGTCAGGCTATGTGTTTTGTTTTGTTTTGTTTTGTTTCTGTTTTCTTTTTTCTTTTTTTTTTTAATTATTAGACATTTTCTTTATTTACATGTCATATGATATCTCCTTTCCCAGTTTCCTCTCTCCCCCTGCTCACTAATTCACCCTCTTCTGCTTCTTGGCCCTGGCATTCCCCTACACTAGGTCATAGAACCTTCACAGGACCAAGGGCCTCTCCTGCCCTTGATGACTAACTAGGCCATTCTTTGCTATACATATGCTGATGGAGCCATGAGTCCCACCATGTGTACTCTTCAGTTGGTTGGTTAGTCCATGGGAGCTCTGAGGGTACTAGTTAGTTCATATTGTTGTTAGTCCTAAGGGGCTGCAAATCCTTCAGTTCCTTGGGTCCTTTCTCTAGCTCCTTCATTGGGGACCCTGTGCTCAGTCCAATGGATGGCTGTGACCCTCTACTGTATTTGTCAGGCACTGTCAAAGCCTCTCAGGAGACAGCTTTATCAGGCTCCTGTCAGCCAGCACTTGCTGGCATCTACAATAGTGTCTGGCTTTGGTGATTGAATATGGGAAGAATTCCCAGGTGGAGCAATCTCTGGATTGGCCTTCCTTCAGTCTCTGCTCCATAGTTTGTCTCTGCAACTCCTTCCATGGGTATTTTGTTCTCCCTTTTAAGAAGGAACAAAGTATCCCCACTTTGGCCTTTCTTTTTCTTGAGTTTATTGTGGTTTGTGGATTGTATTTTGTGTATTCCAAACTTCTGGGCTAATATCCACTTATCAGAGAGTGCATACCATGTGTGTTCTTTTGTGATTGGGTTACCTCACTCAGGATGATATTCTCTAGATCCATCCATTTCCCCCAGAATTTCATAAATTCACTGTTTTTAGAGTAGTACTCCATTGTGTAGATGTACCACAATTTCTGTATCCATTTCTCTGTTGAGGGACATCTGGGTTGTTTCTAGTCTCTGGCTACTATAAATAAGGCTGCTATGAACATAGTGGAGCATGTGTCCTTATTACATGTTGGAGCATCTTCTGGGTATATGCCCAGGAGTGGTATAGCTGGGTCCTCTGGTAGTACAATGTCCAATTTCCAGAGGAACCACCAAACTGATTTCCAGAGTGGTTGTACCAGCTTGTAATACCACCAGCAGTTAAGGAGTGTTCCTCTTTCTCTACAACCTCTCCAGCATCTGCTGTCACCTGAGTTTTTTATCCTAGCCATTCTGACTGGTGTGAGGTGGAATCTCAGGGTTGTTTTGATTTGCATTTCCCTGATGACTAAGGATGTTGAACATTTCTTTAGGTGCTTCTCAGCCATTGGGCATTCCTCAGTTGAGAATTCTTTGTTTAGCTCTGTACCCCATTTTTAATAGGGTTATTTGGTTCTCTGGAGTCTAACTTCTTGAGTTCTTTGTATATATTGATAGAGGGATATTAGCCCTCTATCAGATATAGGATTGGTAAAGATCTTTTCCCAATTTGTTGGTTGCCATTTTGTCCTATTAACAGTATCTTTTGCCTTACAGAAGCTTTGTAATTTTCAGAGGTCCCATTTGTCAATTCTTGATTTAGAGCATAAGCTATTGGCGTTCTGTTCAGGAAATTTTCCCCTGTGCCCATGTCCTCAAAACTCTTCCTCACTTTATTTTCTATTAGTTTCAGTGTATCTGGTTTTACATGAAGGTACTTGATCCACTTGGACTTCAGCTTTCTTTTTTGCAACATTAAACGCTGTTAACTCTCCTCTGAAATTGGTGCTCAATTCTAGAATGGCATGTATTTATGGAAAGCCACTTTCTAAAATGAGCAGGGAAAGACTGCTCTTCCTCAAGGGTTCTAAATCCAAACTGAATCTGAAACAGGAAAACTCAGCAGATAAGTGCCGGGTTGAAGCAGGAGCCACTTAACAGAAACACAAAATGAAGTGGGTCCCAGCTTTGTCTAAGGCAAGAAGTAGCCAGTGCATGTGTGCGACAGTCCTTTCAACTGGAGCTGCAATGCAGGTTCTGCTGACTCCTGAGAGCGTCTTGGACCGTGGTCTGTGCTGCCTCCTTTCTGTTTCTGATTGAAAAAGAATGCTTGCCTGCATGCAGATGCTTACCCACATGAGGCTTTGGGTGGAATGGAGGGCAAACAGAACCTCTCACATGCTGGCATCAGAGTGAGGGACTGCTGGAACCTGAGTTGCAGATCTCGCTGAAGGCTTTCATTACAGAGAACACACAAAGTGGAGTGGAGAGCCCCCTGAGAATGTCAGTAGTTGAGTAAGAAGAGAGGTTCCAGCGAATCCCTCTTGATGAGCACCAAGCCAAGGACAAACAAACAAAAGCCCAGCCGAGAATCAGGTTAGTGGAGGATTTTAGGCCAGACTCTTAGCCTTTCTGTATGAAATATTGGAGGCCATGATAATGCCTCCAATATTAAGGAGTATGTGGGAAGGGCCAGCCCGTGATGGGTGGTACCACCCCATGCTGGTGGTCCTGGCTGCTATAAGAAAGCAGGCTGAGCAAGCCATGAGGAGCAAGCAAATAAGCAGCACCCCTTCATGCCCTCTGCATCAGTTCCTGCCTCCATGTTTCTGCCATGACTTCTTACCCTAACTTCCTTCCATGATGAACCTCGATATTTGAAAGGGTAAGTGAAATAAACCCTTTCCTCCACAAATTGCTTTTGGTCACAGCATTCATCACAGGAATAGGAACCCTAAGATAAGAATGTTATACTCTATTTTCTCCTAAGCCAACAGAGTGCAAACTCTGGGCTGATTTAGTTCTCAGATGACACCATGTAGCATCTGGTGCCCTTTGTGACTGCCACACCTTGGTGCAGGATGCTATTGGTCTATTGGTTCAGAGGTCAGGAATGCCTACAAACCTTCTGCAAGGATTTAGAAAGACCCCTCAACAGAGGTCATCTAGCCCCAGATGTTACAGTATCTGTGATCGTAGGGCTGTGTCTACCATAGGATGACAGCCACCTAACAGCAAACTGGTGTTGAAGTGGGAATGTGTGTCCTTAAAGGAAGATTCTGACTCGGAATATGAGTTGCCAGAATTGCAGTACAAAAATGGCAAACTTTAGGTTATGTTTCCCGCATTCTGCCTTTCCTCTAAGGTTTTCAGGATGCTGTCATTTGTTTTAAAACTCTGTTGTCTTAAATATAGCTGCTGAAATCAAGTATCAAATTAAACAGGACAGACATTTAAATTACACTTCTCAACCCATTCACAACTAGCAAGGAAGTGCTTCAGTGAACAGAACTGGTCATCGTTAAAATATCATTTTAAAGAGTTTGTTATGAGACAGGAGTGATGCCTCAGGATTAAGAGTGCTTCTTGTGTTTGCAGAGGACCTCAGGTGGTGAGTTACTATCACTCACAGGAGTAGGCCTAACCACTCCAGTTCCAGGGGATGCTATACCCTTCCAGCCTCTGCAGGCTCATGGTGCACATACATACACTCTGGCACCCTCCCCCAACCTAGCTAAGTCTTTTCCTTATTTCTTTATTACGATGTCTTTTAAAACTTTATTTTTGACACTTACATACATGCTTAGAGTATTGTTATGATGCTGTGTTTTATAATCCCCTTTCATGTCTTTTAATCTGCTCTCAACTAGTCCCCCTCCTACTTGCATGAGGTGTGTGTGGGGGGGCGTGGTGTGCCCACATGTGCACGTGCGTTTTCGTGCGTGTGTGTGCTCATGCATACATGTAAGGAGTGTATACATGTAAAGACAGGTGTTGTGAATTCATGAGGGTACCAACCCTGTCATTCCCAGAAAGCAGCTTGTCACCGAGCTCCCCCTCATCCTTTGTTTCCTTCACCCTTTCTTCTTCCTCTTCTATGAGATCTGTTGAGCCTTGGAGGGGTGATACAGAGACGTCCCTTAACTGTTTGTCTTAAGGACAAAATTTAAGCAAAGGACTTGAACACAAAATGTAAACAAGTCAATAGTTAAAGCAACAGACATTTCAAATAGGAAATGACCAAAAATAGGTGTCTAACTAAAACGTTCGTGTGTCTGGTAACTCAATGTTTGTTTGTTTGTTTGTTTTTGCTTTTTTTTTATTTGTTTTTTTTTTTTATTTCCCCTTTCTCCTCCCTTTTAAGGGAGCATAGTGAACAATGTATGAAAAAAAGCGTTTGTCAGAGCTGCGCTGCATTCCTCATTAGGAGCTTTCCTCTCCTGGAAAGCTTTCGGGACCTCTACGAAACAGACATTGTGGGGTGTGAAACTGTCAAATGCAGACAAAAGGCTTCCAAGGGGCCTAGCCTTGCCTTAGAAGGCGCTTGTTTTCTGTCTCAGAATGGAGCTTGCCTGTGATGAAGTCTGTTTTTTCTAAAACTTGGCAACAGCTGACTGGTGAGGTTCGGTCTTGGCCGGAAGTCTTAGCTACAGCGGTGGCAAGGGTTAATATGAAACCCACCACAGCATTTTGCACCGTCTCCCAGGAGAGCTCGCAATGGATTTCCACTGCCACTGGACATAATGGCTCGCAGCTGCAGCGGCCCATGGCAACACTTGATATTCCCGTCGCTAGCAGACCAGTCCTTTTGGTAGAAATGAAACAATCGCTGGTACTGGGCTGTGTATTGTAGCTGGGGTCAGAGTTCCTAAGTCACAACCTAAAATGACCTTCCAGTCCCTAACCTAACTTTCCCAGCTTTTGGGTGGGTTCCTTATCTGGCCAGTGAGCCAGTCAGCCAGTCAGCAGGTCATCTGTTTATTTTGACAAACTAGGGATAGAACCTCGGATCTCACACATACGATGCCAGGTTTCTACTACTAAGTTGGATCCCCAGCCAATTTTTCTTTTCCTGAGTTTCACTAGGTTTCCCAGGCTACCCTACCACTCACTCCCTATTCCAGGAAGAACTAGATTTCACAGTCTTCCAGTCTTGACCTCCCCAGTGGCTGGCTTCCAAACCTTGAACGCCAGCCTCACCTTTATCCTATCAATGAAAAGGACACACTGGCAGATATGTATAAAGATTAAAAACAAAAACAATCAGACAAACAAAAACAAGTGAGGTGCTTCAGGGAAATTGATAGTTTTATGTAAATGGAATTGATTTCTGTCTTCCAAGAGGTAATTGTCATCTCTTTAAAGAGAATTTGGCTTTATTCCTTTAGGGCTGTGTTATAAGTGGCAAAGTACATCAAATATATGATTCAAATTCACCAAAAATCTATTCCCAGCCCATCAAAGGCTTTGTGCTAAAACCAAACCAAACCAAACCAAACCGGACAACAACACACTATTGGAGATGTTATTCTCCAGGGACTAAACTGTGAACCCCTGAAACAAATAGTATGGATGGAGCCACCTAAGAAAAATAAATCATCCATCCATCTAAGAACCTCTTCCCCCCCATGTCTGTCTCTGTCTTTCTCTCTTTTCTCATAATAATCTTCTGATTATAGATTCCCCTCCCATCCAGATTCACTCTGTCTCTCATAAAAATAGAGCAGGTTTCTAAGAGATAATGAAAAAATATAAACATAAAATACAGCATAAAACAAAACCTATCACATCAAAGTTGAACAAGCCAAACCAACAGAGCCCTAGAAAAGGCACTATTCATACATGTATCAGAATCAGAGACCCACCTGTTGGCACACTTAGGAATCCGGCAAAAACACTAAACTGAAAGTCTTCATATACCTGCAGAGGACCTGGTGCCAACCCGGGGAAGGCTCTGTGTGTGCTGCTTCATCCTCCATGAGCTCAGATGAGCTTGGCTCAGTTGATTTAGAGGGCCTTGGTTCTTGATTTTCTTTATTCTTTGTGGCTATTATACTCTTCCCACATTCCTCTCCACAGATTCTCAAGCAGCTCTCAGGATGCCTGTACTATGCAGCTAACATGTACACACACACACACACACACACACACACACACACACACATACACACACACACACACTCACACACCTGTTGTCTAGTTATTCTCATTGTCCATTGTTCTGCTGTATTATGTACTCAGTAGACAATCGTGCTTAAAACTGAAAATTTACCAGGCACAGGACACAGTGTGTGCTTAAATCATGATTTGAGAAATCGAGACATGATGACATCATTTATACTTCTTCTCTGTCCCCCACAACTTCTCCCATATCCCTACCACCACCCCCTGTTTAATTCATGACTTCTTCCATAATCAATATATGAACATAAATACTCATAATTGGTCAATGAAGACAATAAATGGCCATAAAATTCCCAGCCTAAATGGGACATCATCACACAGTCCCTATGCTTAACGTTTAGGATACCTCTCCAAAGAGGTTGAAAGACTGAAGGGGAACAAGGGCACCTACAGTATGATAGTCTCTTCTGGACAGGACAGGTAGGTTACAACTATGTGGTACTTGTAGGCAAAGCCCACATTACTCAACTATCCTGGAGGAACAAACACAGGAAATCTACATCTACACCTACATCTACATCATCTGTGCCTAATGTCTTTGACTATGTCTATATACATATATTTGTAGATCTATCAATATCCATTTATCTATCAATCTATGGACTAATGTGTATTGATCCATTCATATATTTATCAGTAATCTATTACTATCTATTCATATTTATCATCTGTCATTGGCATTTAATATCTACTCATTGATATCTACCTGAATATAATCTACCTAATTCAGAAACAGTATGTGACATGTTATTTTGCATAATATGTTTTCATATCTCACACAGACTGTGTGTATATGTACACAAGTGGATTAAGGCTTCACTGTGGGAAAAGTTTAGGAATACCACAGTCTTGTGTAATACTAAAAGTCAACATGTGACAGAATTTTAAAGCAGCAGGAAGCACTGGGGACAGTCCATGATGTCATTGAGGCCCCTTGAGAAAATGTAGTCATTAACTGAGTTGCATGTTGTGATAAGAAGCCATTAAAATAAACAGAACTCCTCGATAATTACAAACATTTTCGGAAAAACAATTATAATGCCTGAGACATTTTGTGTCTGTCTTTTCCTGGGTCCACTCATACTTTTGTAAAAAGTACTTGTTGAAATTGTGCATAACTAAGAGCAAAGAAATGAAATTAAAAAAGAAGTAGTGATCTCTATTTGACAGCAAATTTGGGGCATGCTTAATTTCTTTTAAACTGCTGGGACCACTGACAAAAGTTGCATAAAGTGAATTGTGCTTTATGAGAGACAAAACTCTTCAAATATTTTACCTGATGTTTGTTCGTAGATGATTAATAATTAGTCAAGAAAAATCAATCTTCTAAATTGGTCTTTTTTCTACAGGTATTATATACTTTATTTGTGCACTTAGGTAGTGTATATCGGTATTTAACCTCCTTTCTCCTCTCTCTTTCTCTCTCACTCTCTCTCCCTCCCTATCTCTCTCTCTCTCTCTCTCTCTCTCTCCCTCCCTCCCTCTCTCTCTCTCTCTCTCTCTCTTTCTCTCTCTCTCTCTCTTTCTGTGTGTGTGTGTGTCTGTGTGTGTGTGTGAATGATTGTGTGATTGTGTATGTGTGTATTTACACAGACATGCCTGGGCTT
The DNA here is from genome assembly GCF_008632895.1 of Mastomys coucha. Taxonomy (NCBI): domain Eukaryota; kingdom Metazoa; phylum Chordata; class Mammalia; order Rodentia; family Muridae; genus Mastomys; species Mastomys coucha. Next base: position 107,953,239 of record NW_022196911.1, read on the forward strand.
TGTTATCCACAGAGCATCCAAGATCACCAGGAACGCCAAATGCAAGCCCAAACCAATAGTCCTGGTATAAAGAGATAATATATGCCTGGATTTTTTGAGATTAATATTTTTTTTAAATTAAATCTTGTGATTATTTATGCATAGGGATCCTCTGAAACATTTACACTTAAAGGCATATCGAAAGTGTGTATTGTAACAAGTTAACCTGAGGTTCATCACAGGGCCTCATTACCTGACCACTTTGCTATTTTATATTACTTTTAAAAGTTTTCCCTGGGAACTATCTGTGTATAATTGTCCTTCTCCTATCCTGAAACATTCTGAACTCAAATAGCATATTGGTTTATTACAGTCACATCATGTCTTCCCACTGATGCTGACTTCCATTCATGCTTCCACCCCATCTGCATTACAGCATGCACCTCTGGAGGATTGTGGAAAGGTGCAGGAAATAAAGTCACCTCTGCTCTTTGGAGAGCAAGGACACCATATAATTTTGTGGAATTATTAAGCAAAGGGGTGAATGAATGATCCATGCTATTAGGGTTTCTGGAATGCAAGGTCTTGTGTGATGCCTGAGTACAGCGGGGCTTGGCATGTACATTCTGAGCATATGTGGTATTTAAGAGGCATGCTTAGAGCACATTATACGTCTCTAAGAACCCAGAGATGGAACAGACGGTCGTTATCCCAGGATGTTAAAGAGGAATGTCTGGATAGCTTTCATTTTATAAATAATCCACCAAATTTAAACCTTGTTTAAATGTTTATAACAGAGAACATGTTTTTAGTGGTTAGAAGAGAGAAATGACCTCTAACATCTATTAATATTATGCCAACTTCTGGTTACTAAATTTGTCATTGGGGTAAATGTTATTTTCTGCACCATATAGAACTTTTTGTTAGGATTTAAACTAAATTTAGAGAAATAATATATAAGATTATATGTAGGTTTCATTCATACGTGTATAAAAATAAATGTTGTGTGTGCTCACATTCACGTACTTAATTTGGGGAATTTTTTTTTTTAAAAAAATAGAGCTCTACTCTTTTCACTAGAACACAAAGAAATAAAGAAAAAAATTAAATGATCTATCCATCTCTTTGGTAATGTTTCTAAAATTTTAATTTAATGTTTGTGCCGCCTCTTAAAACAGCTTTAGTTTTAAAGGTTGTTCATGGGAAACATCATTGGACATGGAGATATTAATAACAGCATTTCCATCATGATGCCTTTAAATGTTAGAACATCTACAGTGTTGGGAATGGTGGGTGAGCCTCTTTCCAACGCAGAATCTTATACAGCATCAGTTCATGAGGCCAGTTCTTCTAATGAGTGCATCATTAAGAGTCTTGGTGTTACAGGCTTTTCTATACATCTTTCTTTAACCTAGGACTAAGGATAAGGTTGGGGAAACTTAGACAAAAATCAATGACAGAGAATAGACAAGGTTACATAGCTCCTGTCCCTGTGTAATCTACTGGGTCTCAACACAGCTGCAGACCTCCTTAGGAGCAAGCCAGGCTGACTGGCAGCTGGGAAACACCTGCCGAGCTGTGCTGGTGAGCATGGCTGTTGTCTACTTTGATTGGACAGGACATCTGTTTCTGATTGGTGGCTGTTCATGCCCTGCCAGTCATTAGATATTCTCAACACCTCCACATAGAATAGGCACCCATGTTCTATTATTCATGTCATAAAGACAGCTACTTCTATCAGGAGTTGACTCGTACACAGGAAGAGTATATGAGGAGTGAATGCATAGACTAGAAGCCCATGATTTATCTTTGTTATTTTGTGCTTTCCTCTACCTTTTCTGGGGTTTATTTTTATCACCATCGTCATCATCATCATCATCACACATAAATACTGCACATGTGAGTATCTGTATGTGAGTATATGCAGGTGACTGCAGATATCCACAGAGGGCAGAACTGGAATTAAAGGTGCATGTGGATCAACTGAATTGAGTGCTACGAACCAAACTTGAGTCCTTGACAAAAGCAGTATATTTTCATAAATGCTGAGCCATTCTACATCCCTTAGCTTTATCTTTGAACTTAGGTTTTTGTTTTGTTTCTGGTTTTGTTTATTGGGGTTTTGAGTACAATTTGTATTTATATTGTATCAATTTATAGTTACCACTATATTGAAATGATCTATTATACACAGAAAACAGATATATCCACCTATGTACTTATGAACTTCTCTAAAAACATGGGCCTTATAACATAGCCAGGTTGGACATTAACATATTGTTTCATATATCATAGATGCATACAAAGGAATGTTGTATCTACCCCATTCTCCTTCACACTGACCATATCCCCACAAACAGGACCAATTCAAACTATTTTGTCTTTTTCTTTTATAGTTTCTAAGTCCATTTAATACTACCTATATGTGCATTTTCTTTTATAGTTTCTAAGTCCATTTAATACTACCTATATGTGCATTTTCTTTTATAGTTTCTAAGTCCATTTAATACTACCTATATGTGCATGAGCACAGAGTCAAATAGAGGAGCATGGGACACCTACCAGTGGCCACATCCTCAAAACAGAATTATTCTCTTTACCTAGAAACCATATGCTTCCAACATCTCCCTAGCAAAGGGTGGGCCTTCAGAGCATCTTCCCATCTATGCTGGGATCTGGACTGACTTGATCTTGTGTAGATCTAGTGCAAGTATCTGAGCAGATCTGGGATCATGGGAACAATGGTCATATAGTGTTCAGAAATCAGTATTTCACAGCACTTTATGGCTATTGCATCCATCTCATCTCCTCTTCTGTAATGTCCCCTTAGCCTTGGTGGAGGTGGATTTGATTGATACAGATGCTTCATTTATGCCTGAGGGCTCTCACTCTCAGCCCTTTGAACAGGAGTGCATGTCTTCATTGGCTACAGCCCACTGTAAAATGCAGCTTCTTGGGCAACTACTGAGAACTGAATAACCCAGGTCTACCTGTATGAACATAGAGATGTGAAGGCAGTTTGACAGTATGACCATTTAGCAGAATAATGGCACTGGGTTCTACCCTAGAAGCCATGTCCTTCTGAACCATAGAGTTTTAACTATAGTTACAGTTACACACATGAAATTATCTCCCGTGAAGGATAGCTCAAATCCCATCAGAAAGTGGCTCGCTATCCCTAACCTTTGTGCCATTGTTGGACCAATAGATACATCCCTTCTGCTCAGGTCAGTATTGAAGTTTGCATGGTCCAGTTCTGGGTAAGATCATTTCATGTCTTTTCTCCCCAGCTACATATATGTCGGGGCCTCATTCCAGCTGTGTAGCTCTTTGGTTTGTGGTTCAGTCTCTGAGAGTTCCCGGAAGTCCAGGCTAGTTGTCACTGTACTTCCTCCTGTGGGGGTCTCATCCCATTCAGGGCCTTCAATCCTTTCCCTAACTCTTCCATAAGAGTCCCCAACCTCCATCCAATGTTTGTCTATAGGTATCTGTGTCTGTTTCAGTCAGCTGCTGGGTAGAGATGCTGGTCTCCTGTCTGTTAGCAAAACACAGTATCTTTAATAATGTCAGGAATTGATGTTTGCCCATGGGATTGGTTTTAGGTTCGGCTGGTTATTATTTGGACAACCCTTCCATCTCTGCTCCAAGGGATGGAGAGATGTCTCAGGGCTTAAGAGCACTGGCTGCACTTCCAGAGGTCCCGAGTTTAATTCCCAGCACCCACATAGTGGTTCATTACCACCCATCTATAGGGATCTGATGCCCTCTTCTGGTATGCCGTGTACATGCAGCATGTTTTTTGTTTTTTGTTTTCTGTTTTTGCAGTTCACATGTGTTTCCCTATTTTTTAAAAAGCTGGTATGGTGAGATTATAGGCCTCCTAAATTTATTTTTTCAGTTAGTGAAAGATGTAATATGGTTCCTTAAAGCATTTGTACACATACTTAGTTTGGGTTCCTAGTTTTTCCTTCCTACCTTCTCCTTTTCCCCAGCTTCCAGGCATGCCCTGTCCCAGCCTATACTTTTTCACTTTTATGGTTGCTGACGATAAAAGAACAAAACAACACACACACACACATAAACACCCACCCACACACCCACCCACCCACCCACACACACACACACACACACACACACACACACAGGAAACCATGAAGGCTTTAGAATAATAGGGTACATGAAGTCATTCTTTCCATATCCATTTATGAAATGATTCTTTACCAAGTGTTATTATCAGCATTGCTGTTGAGGGTGAGGAGGCTGTGACCCCAGCAAGAAGCCGCCATCACTAACTATAAATTTTATTTTCACTGCTTTATTTTCTGATGGTGCCAGTGACCCCTCCCCCCAATCCTTTCCTAATAGGCAAACATAACTGAATAGAATATAAACTAAGGAGAATTCTATCCTATTTTTCACCTCCTATTTTTGTCAAAAATATAAAACAGCGGGAAAGCTTGGAATTCCAGGAGACCTTAAAACAGGCAGAATCTTCTGCCTTTACCTGACATTTGGCATGGATTTGAACAAATAAACAAAAAGTGGTTCTTCACAACCGCACACACACAGAGATGCACATGCACACGCGCACACACACAGCCAGGCTGTGAAGGTACACTTAGTGGCTAGACACAGCTGGAAATAATTGGGAAAGAGAGTACGGTGCAGCAGAGTTTAAAAACCACATGGACTCAATGATATTTTCATAGTGCTCCAAGCAATTTTCTTCCACAAGTCAAATGGTTTCAAGACACTCCAGCCCCAAATTATATACACAACATAAATGCCAAGAAAAGGAAGAAGAAGAAGGAAGGTAAACTGTAACGCATTAGGACAAAACAACCGGTCACCCTTGAGGAAATTCCTTGTCAAAACTGTGAACGGGACATATCTTAGTACAGACAGCCCATGAGGAGTTTTTAATCCAAACTGCCCGACCGCCTCATCCACCCCAGTGAAGAGACTGTGTAGTGATTCCCAGGAGAACATGAAAAACACACCTGATTTACCTGGCTCTGTTTACTTCTGTGTCTGGGAAGGCAGTCCCAGAACCGAGCTAGCAGCAATGTATATAAGTTGGTGTTACTGCTTCCACCAACAGTGCTGTGCAAAGGATGTGAAACCTTGCCTGCAGGTGTTCTGTAGAGGTGCTATTCAAAGAAAACCTTACAGAATCTCACTTGATATGATGTAAGATTATTTCAGCATTTTCATCATTAGGAATAAAGTTACTTCCATAAACCCCAGGAATTTGGAAGTTAACTTGTCTTTATAATTTTGACTGTGATTGATAGCCATAGGAGTTATCATCAAAGTTATCTAGATATCTGACTATTCGTTTTTAATATAAAATAGTGTTATGTCATACCATATCATCCAATTGTTTATCAGTGTTCATTTAGTTAACTAAATATACTAGCAAATGCCAACCTAGCATGTGGTATGGAAAGAATCATTCTAAGGATCTTACACATAGAATTTACTTACACATCTTCAGATAACATATATCACAGTTATTTATGGTGTTATCATTCACCTTCATGGAGAACAAACATAAAACCTTAAATAGACACCAAATTAAAAGGAACCCAGTACAAAAACAGCTGAGTGTTGGTGCTAAATAGATATTTTTGTCTTGTTGGGCTTTTAAAAATATTTTTGAAAGAGATAGCATGGGTTGAAGAGAAGGTGGGAAGGATCTGAGAGGTCTTGCAGGATGGGGAAAATATGATCAAAATAGATTGTATAAAAAATTAATTAAAAGGAAAAAATCCTGATCACTGACACTTTGTCAGAGAAAGAGTTAAGATGGCAGACATTTAAAAAGGAGAAACTATTTAAAATGTGCCAGGCTGACATGAGATTTATGAGAGTTGTAAATTAATATATCCTGAAAATATTTCACAGGGGGTAAATGGTAAATGGAGGACTGTATCTCTCGCTTATTAGGAGAGTCTATGCACACAAGAGTCTTGATCCACCTCCTCTGATTTTCAAAGGTATCTCTGAAAGGATGTAGCTGCATGGGTGAGCTATTTCTCTACATTCTTCACACTTGAGATAAAGGTTATGTAGCCAGAAATTAGTAAATTACCAAGTGAAAATGAAACTGGCCCTCATCTGATTTCAACAAGAAAGTCTTTTGGGAGAAAAGCTGGTTCATCTCTCTGCTTATCGATTACAGGAGCCAGGCTACACTAACAGCCACACAGATAGTGCAGCTGCTGGCCCACAAAGACAAAAATATTTACTGTCTGTTTCATCGAAGAAAGTTTGCCAACTTCTGACCTAGACAATTACAGGAGACTGTTTTTCAACAAAACACAGGAGAAAATATGAAAGACTACCAAATCTTTAGCAGGCAAAGGCAGACAGGGTTAAAATTTCATACCTCTTTCCAGACAGTGTGCTGCTTCGTCCCAGAGGGTTGCCATCTGTCATTGGATCTTCGGGACCATTATTGCAGGGGACATCTAGTTGGCCTAATGGCTGGAATGCCACAGACAGAATCCACGGAAAGCAAGGAAAAGTCGCCAGAGCCCATTAGAGCGAGATAACATTTTATTAGACTCTCACTCCAGTCCCAAGTTCAGTTTCCCAAATATCTTCTTTGTTTCTAACATGAAATAATTATTTTTATAGGTCTTGAAACAAATTTCAGGTTGAAATATTTGTTTCCCCAGACTGTCATCAAAAGTATATTTTAGACTGTAATCACTAGGAGTGACCTGATTCACAAGACTCTGTTAAACTGATCAGAATCTTGAAAGAAAAGCTACCAGTCTAGCTATATTAGCAGTCCATGTAAACATCTTCTTTCCCCAGTTAGATTGGGCAATAAAAGACTCAAGATTATGAGGCCTTGGAGTGCTTTCTTCATAGCTGTGCATTCAGCCTAGTGTTCTAACATCTAAGACTGAAGATAAGGAGCTCTGAAGAAAAAAAAAATGGAAAGAATGATCTGGAATGCTGGGCAGCTGACTACTCATGGACACTAGAGAGTGTCATCAGACTTAGGCTACTTAACAATCGAGAAAAATTTAGGAAATAATAAAATCACAGTGGCATCTGCTTTTGTAGCCAAATTTTTTAAATTAATCACTCCATTCATTTACATCTCAAATGATATCCCATTTCCTGGTTACCCCTCCACAAAACCACAATTTCACATCCAGTCTCTCCCCATTGCCCTTTGCTTCTATGAGGGTGCTTCCTCCCCCACCCACTTTCTCCGGCCCCATACCCCCAGCCTTCCCCTACACTGGGACATAAAAACTCCAGAGACCACGGGTCTCCCTACCCCTGTCCCCATTGATGCCAGACAAGGCCATCCTCTGCTACATATGTATCTGGAGCCATGGATCGCTCTCTGTACATTCCTTGATTTGTGTTCCAGCCACTGGGAGCACTGGATAGACCAGCCAGCTGACTTTGTTCTTCCTATGGGGTTACAATCCCCCTCTGCTCCTCCAATTCTTTAGCCAGCTTCCCGACCAGGGTCCCCAAGCTCAGTATAATGGTTGTCTCCAAGCATCCACATCTTTATGAGCCATCACATGGTTGCTGGGAATTGAACTCAAGACCTCTGGAAGAACAGCCAGTACTCTTAACCTCTGAGCCATTTCTCTAGCCTGTAGCCAATTTTTAAATATATCCATTCTGATTTTGTATACCACAACTCACTGCCACTATTTAAAGTGGTATGTCTTCTTGTACAAAAAAATAAAGTTACCAGGACCATGTATCATAGGAGTTTAAGCAATCCATGTCACATGGATCCCCTATATCACTTTAAGACATGACAGTAAAATAATTAAAATTGGATTTAGAGTGCCTACATGAACTGCTTGTTTCTTCCATTATATTTAGGTACTAAAATGTTTCAATATAATAAGACACATAGTCCTAAATTGTTAGAGTAGGGTCAGCATATATTCCTAATACGTAATTTATACTTACATGAAATTGACTTAATTATTCTGATGATACTAAAATTACCCCATGTAAGGTAAATGTAAAGATGAATAACTAAAGATGTGTGAGGTAATAATTTAAGGATAAAATGAAAGACTTGCACTCACTCTTAAGTAAAAATTAAAAAAAAATATCTAGGAGTGAACATGATTCCAATCATGTTTGTGTTTTTGAAGAAACACTTGCAAACAAAGCCAAAAGTTTAGGAACTTGATTTTCTGAGCAAATTTTATAAATCCATATTTTCCCCTAGAAACAAATGTGATCATTTCTGCAACTCTTTGGTGAGATGTTCTATTAACCACCCAGATCAAAGCATTCACACAGATCTTATGAGATACACCCATCCATTAAAAGACCACTGAGTATAAATTGCCTGGTGGCACACCCATTCACTGTGGATGCATAGTCTTGAAACTATGAAAAACTTCTATTTTGTGTGTGTGTGTGTGTGTGTGTGTGTGTGTGTGTGTGTGTGTTGTGAATGAGCTAGTATGTGTCTTGGCTGCTCTTACTTCTCAGATAGGAAACACTAAGACATATATGCCTGCACTCCCTTAGCAACTGGCCTCTGTTCTCAGTCTTCTTCCCTACCTATACCTGAAGACTTAGCTGAACATAATTCTTTCCCTTGGCTTGGCTTTTTAGATAGGTTTGATCAAAAGAAAGACTGACAGGAGAAGAGGGCAGGAGCAGACACAAGTTGCTGGTTTTCCCAGACTGTCAACAATAGGCTTCAATAATGTTATAGCTCCATTTCTTGATAAGTGATGACGGCTGTTGATGTTGAATCTCTTTGCTGTGGCTTCTGCTTTCATAAGATGCATGTAATGCCTTTATTTTATCCACACTGAGTTAGGCTTGGAGGTACTGGTGTATAGTGTCTATAAATAAGTATAATACTTCCTTTGCATGTCTTTTTTTCTCAATCTAATCATACTTCTAAAGAAACAGTACATTTTAGTCTTAGTTATAACCTTTACATCAATGTTACAGTAGATTGGAATAATTAAACTGATATTTACTTCTTAAACCTATCAGGGTATGAGCATTGAGTAAAGGTAGACTCTTACAAGGTGATCCCATTCCACTTTGGAGACCCTATGTGTTCTTACAAGGAAGAAAAAGAACATGAGAACATCAGTGGTCCCTATAAAAGGGATAACTAATGGCTCCAAGTTCATGATGTAATTATCTTCCCATGGCCTAAGTTCAAATACTATTTTACCAAGGACTATAATTTCAACTGCTGAATTTTTCAGAGAATAAATCTCCATGTTCTTTGAAATCTATCATTACTAGGACATTTTGAAGTATTTCCTTGTCTCATAAAGATCTGCCGAAAAGCATTTGCATAGCCTCATTTTATTATTATAGATATTTCAGTGTCTATAAACTGATTTCTCATTAATATAAAATATGAAAATAAGGACTAGGTTTAGTGAACATTAATTGCTTACAGAAATTTGGTCATAAAAGATTTTTTTTCATTATGTAAGAGACTGTAATATTCTGTGGATTGAGAGATGTTGGAATTCCCATTTTTTCCATATATGTTCAAGCATGCCATGTTTATTTTGGCAACAGAACAGGGAGATGGCTCAGAAGTCATCACTGTTGCCAAACGACGCATTAGTGAATGGGAAATAACAGCTGAATCAGCCGAGTCTGAAAACATTATGCCATTGACAACTAACACTCAATAAAATCAGTGGCAGGCAGTTCTTTCATCTCTTTCTGAGAGTTGCTATCCTGATTTTTGCTTTGCTATAATTTCTAGTCCTCATACCATAGCTCCCTCCAACAAATTCATATCCTTGGGCATTCTCAGAAGATTCCAATACCAATACTAATCTAGAGCCTTTTCGTCATGATAGTCTGGAGGACCTAGAAACCATCAGTATGTAATGCCACATTTTCCTCATTCTTGAACAAGGGAATTTAATCTGAGTTTTGCCAAAGGAATTCAAGGATTGCAAAAGAATTTTTAGACAGCCCTTGCCCAGAAAATCAAATGCTCTCAGGTCCTCTTCTTTTGTAGGACATATTGTGACATGTCATTGTCTGAAGAACAGTACCAAGTGTTAATCTCTAAACCTACAGAATACCACACATTTTTGTCTGTCAACACCAACACCCATGGTAATTGACATGTTTCCTCACCAATGATGCTAAAAATAGATTCTTTGAGAATTAAACTGAGCAATTGTTTCCTCATCTCTGAGCATCTTTGCATTTCTAAAAAACAATCATTATGACTATCATATTGATGAATCATGACCAGTTTGCAACCATCTATAATTATCTAGAAGAAATTCATAATACTTTTAAGATATCCTTACAAATCCTGCTCTGTGAGCATGGCTACATTTATATCATTTGTATTTGCATCCATTTAGGTTCAAGACCAATGCATGCATAATCTACACATTTATATTATGAGCTATTATCAAAGCATTTACTGTACATATTAAGGATAGTAGTATGATAGTAAAAGTATAAAACTTGAAATTATACATCAAATATAACTATATCTCCACTTCTCAGTTTTCACAACCAAAAGACCGTAGCATAACTATGTCAGAATTATAAATGATATAAAATCTCAAATGCTAACCTATCAGTCAATTTCTTTTAAACAATATGGACTTTTAAACTTTTTCCATACGTTAACCTTCCCTTCTGTAGTAAGAGAATAAATCAGTACTATCCAATGTAAAACATTTTTTAAATTTTTTTTTCAGCTAGGGTTGTACATTGAATTTGCTTTCCCTAAAAACTGATGGCAGAGAAGCCGGTGGTATAATAGTTGAAAGTCAAATGAAGTAACATTTGTTACTGTGGTAAAATTGTACAAAATTCTAGTATATATCTTGAATTTATGTTAGTCACCCATCTTTCTGCAAATAGTGAAATGGTTACAAGTGAAATTAATCATACAATATACCTCCTGTTAAACTCTGTCCCAACCTTTATAGGACTGACTTAACCAATCAATATGCAATTTCTGCATGATTAAGAACATATTCTCTTCCTACCACTGTATATCATGTTCTCATTCCAGAACATTGCCTCTGGTCAATGCTTTCTTCTTAACAACATAAAAAAGTTTTTAAGAATGCAGAAAACATCTAGTCCCAGAAAATTCAGTTTAAATGCCCAGCATTCCTTTAATAGAAATGGCAGGTAGAATTTCATCTGTATTAGTCAGGGTTTTAGAATAACAGGTAGTATGTGAATTTAACTGACAAGTTTTCTGTGAGTAATTCAATTGACATGGAATAAATCTGGTTATGTTTTTGACTGCTTGGTATTTCAAGGTTTTACATTTTTGCCATCGTGGAGATGGACCCAAATCTTAAAATCATTCAGTAGTGGAAAATTTCCCCCACTTATGGACTAACCCTCTACCTCCTCCAGTAGGTCTTGCTTATAAAAAAAACAAAACAAAACAAAACAAAAAAAAACAACCAAACAAAAAAACCCTAGTGTAGATTCCTGGCTATACAAGATGAAATAAAACTATTCTTTAATATTTCCTCTGTCCCCAATTACTACAGGTAAAAAGCATAGTAATTAGGAAGACATAAACTGCAGTGGTTTCCCATGATCTCCACATTTGATATGTACGGTCTGTGTAGTTCTGCCAACATTGTCCCATGGTAATGCTCACTGCAGAACCTCAATACTGTCTGGCACAAACAATGGCTGATTATGTTTAGTAGTAGAATCTGAAAAAAAAAAAAACAAGTGTGTTCTCTCTCTTCCTTTCTTGTTACTGGACATTTGATCACACTCTGAAACTCAAGAATGTATACTGGAAAAGCTTGTCTCTAGCTGTGGTGTTGATCAGTCCTAGCATACACCTGTAATTCAAGAGTGTTGTAGGATATTTGATCACACTATTGTGATTGCATACTGGAAAAACCTATCTCTCTAGTTGTGGTTGGGTTAAGCCCATAGCACACACCATTGATCCCAGGCAATGAAGTTAAAGTTAGTTTGTAGAAAGAAACATCCATGGTTGAAAATGATGTCTAATTGAGAAGCAGACAAAGTGATGAATCAGAGAAAGATTTGACCAAATAGAATATGCCGAACTCTCATAAGAAGAGAGACTGCAAGCTGGTACAACCACTATGGAAATCAGTCTGGCAGTTCCTCAGAAAATTGGACATAGTACTACCTGAGGATCCAGCTATACCACTCCTGGGCATTTACCCAGAAGATGCTCCAACATGTAATAAGGACACATGCTCCCCTATGTTCATAACAACCATATTAATAATAGCCAGAAGCTGGAAACAACCCAGATGTCCCTCAACAGAGGAGTGGATACAGAAAATGTGGTATACATTTACACAATGGAGTACCACTCAGCTATTAAAAATGATGAATTTATGAAATTCTTAGGGAAATGAATGGATCTGGAGAATATCCTGAGTGAGGTAACTCAATCACAAAAGAACACACATATTCACTGGAGGAAATATGGAAGCAAAGTATGGAGCAGAGACTGAAAGAAAGGCCATCCAGAGACTGCCCCACCTGGAGATCCATCCAATATACAGCTACCAAACCTGGACCCTATTATGGATGCCAGGAAATACTTGCTGGCAGGAGCCTGATATGACTGTCTCCTGAGAGGCTCTGCCAGAGCCTGACAAATATAGAGGCAGATGCTCATAGCAACCATTGGACTGAGCACAGGGTTCCCGATGGAAGAGTTGGAGAAGGGACAGAAGGAGTTGAGGGGGTTTGCTGCCCCATGTGGGGAGCAAGAGTGTCAACCAGCCAGACCTTCCTTAGCTTGTGGGGACTGGACCACCAAGCAGAGTACACATAGAGGGACACATGGCTCCAGTTGCATATGTGGCAAAGGATGGCCTTTTTGGACATCAATGGGAGGAGTGGCCCTTGGGCCTGAGGGGGTTCGATGCCCCAGTATAGAGGAATGCCAGGGAGGGAAGGTGGGAGTGGGTGGGAGTGGGGGTGGGTGGGTAAGGTGGGTGGGTAAGGTGGGCGGGGAGCACCCTCATAGAGGCAGGGGGAAGGGGAACGGGGTAGGGAGTTTCTGGAGGAGAGACCTGGAAAGGGGACAACATTTGAAATGCAAATAAAGAAAATATCTAATAAAATAAGAAAATAAAAAAATTTAAAACAAGGAGTGAGACTGCAGAGGGTGAGAGGAGGAGGCAGCTTTAATGGGAGAGTTTTACAGAGACAGGTTGAAGAGAGAAAAAGCTAGACACAGGTGAAAACAAAATGAGCCAGTGCATGAGAAGAACCCAGAAGATTAGACCATATTGCCAAAACATTACTGATGAGTCATTGGCCAAAGGAGTCTCATCGACACCGCCAAACATTGCAGGCCATTTTCAATTCTATTAGTTGCCCTCTACAACCTGGCACTAAGGCTTTATTGCTGCTGATACCATTTGCTTATGTTATTGAAAACAGAGTCTTGAAAAACCAATTTAAAAAAAAAAAACAAAACAGAAATCAAGTTGGTGCTTAGCTAGAAACTTCATTCCTACTAGCAAAGTCCAGATGCTGCTGGAGAACAAAAGTAAACATTAGAATCTTCCAGCTATGAGCCTTCGCATCGACAGTAGGGCTACAGTTTTAACATCCATTTTGGCTTACCAAAAATAGCAAAGAGAAAGAAGGATGAAGAATAAGGGGCAGGATTATAATAGGAAATCAAACTTATTTGCAAATACTTTCAGGTGACATTTACATGAAAATGTTATCCATCATTATCGGATAGCATTTCTCTCTCTCTCTCTCTCTCTCTCTCTCTCTCTCTCTCTCTCTCTCTCTCTCTCTCTCTCTCTCTTCAAAAATCACATCTCTTATTTATAGCAAATATGTAGTAAATCACCTTTGCTCGGATATGCTTCATTGCTATTTATAGCCTCTAATCATTTGAAATTATTTCTTTTTCCTGATTTAGTCAACATGAAACTTGTCTTTAAGACTCAAAGAGCCAAGCATTTTGTTTTGTGATATTTTCTTTTCTGGTTTTACCACCCATGTCTTGATCATAGCTATCCAGGGTCTGGCCATATTTACCTAGGTCCAGTTTTTCATCAGCTAAGTGGTCAGGGTTATTTTCATATTGGGGAAAATGTTGGAATATACAACATATGATGCAAAATATTCTTTCCCACTGATTTATTTATGTAATTTTTTTCTTCCCTAAAGTATGATACATGCCTAATGCTTTCACACATGTATTAATTTAATGAAATGTCTTTTTGCAAGAATTTCTTGCTAATGATAGGATTTGAGTTGTGGCAGGCAGAATTTAGGTTATTTATTTTTAAGTAGAAATGATGTGTGTATTTATAGTCAAATGGTCCCATTTCCCCCAGAGAGAAATGAACATTTTTAAAAGTTATTTTTCATGAGTATAAACTTCTTCCTGGGTGTAGAATCATTAAAAGTGAACTTAATTTTAACTCGTTTTTACATGTCAAATATTTACATTCATAGTATTTTTGACCAAAGACTAATAATAATATGGTTGTATTTTTTATATAATGTATATAAGGAGGAAAAATTAATTTCATAGGTATCCATTTATCCTTTTAAGTGTTTTAGTTAAACTAAAACTTATTTTAATGCCAAATGTCATCCTGTATCATACACTAATTATAAATTAGTGACAGCTACAAAATATTTATTTCTGCATTGCTTCTAAGAAAGTTAATCTTTCAGGAGTTATTTACTATCCAAGTGATAAACAATGTGGATCCCCCCCCTCCGATGTCTTTTCCAGTTAGCATGTATCTAATTCTGACTGTGGAGACACTCCTTCCTAAGCAGTAGGGCCTCAGCAGGAGAATGACAAAAGAGTCTCTGAGTATTGCCCCTGAGGATGGCCATCGTGGGTAGTGTGAGCCATCGTGGTAGGGTCAATGAGGAGACACAGACTTGGCTAGCTTTCAGCCACTTAACGAAGCATGAAAGTGAGTCTGCCTCCAAGCCTGCTGTGGGTGAAGAAAGTCTAGAGTGGGCTTCAGTTGTCTTTGGATGGGCAACAGTCGGTTAGTGCATTGTATGCATGAGAATAAGACCACAGACATGATCCCGGCCCAGTCCAGTTAGCATCATTTATTTCTATGACCACCAACTGCACCATTAATGTTGCCAATAATATTGTGAATATCCACGTGTTGGTTTTCAGAAAGACTAGGCAAGAAATAACTGAGTATAACTGACTTCCGTGCTTTAGATAAAAAAAAAAAGTTCATATGGCCTGGGATAGCTATATCAAATTTGTCTCTAATTACTCTGTATTGGCATTTTTATTCTTAAAACATATAAATGCTGCATTGAATAATTTTAATTAGGGCTTTATTAACAATACTATACAAATTACTAAAATGAGATTGATACTATACATGCTAATTTCTTCTTTAGTAAGTTCTTGATTTCAATTTTTGATTCTCTCTGTCTCTCTGTCTTTGTCTCTCTCTCTCTCTCTCAACCCTCAGCCCAAGATTTTACAATTTATACAGAATTGAGCTTTTGGTAGGTGGTACTATATCATTTATTCTATTTTAAATTTATCTCTGCAAAATTATGAACTTTAAGGTGCCTATGTTACTCTTTTTTTGCCATCTGTATTTATGTGTATAAATCTCTTTTCTTTTTCCTAATTTGGTCTCTTGAGAATTTTATATGTGTACGGAATTCACCCTCACTACTCTTATTCCCACTCCTGTGAACCTCCTATCCATCTTACAAATATTTCCCCCACATTTATGTTTTTTGTTTTGGGGAATCACTGAATCTAACCAAATCCGATTGCATTACTTTTAAAAAGAAATCAATCTGCATTTTTCTTTAAAACTCAAAAAGATACCTCTGCAGATTTTATGATCTTGTATAAACAGTTCTAATTGAACAGCTTCAAAACAACTATGTGCTACCTTTGCATCTCATCTCACAGATCACGTTTTGGGGTTTAGTTTCACATATTTACTTATACATGTTAAATTCTATCAAAGAGGTGCATTTTTAATTTAATGTTTCTGTCTTTATAAGTTACATCCATTCAGGACATTCAGAGCATGCTAAGTACTGGTTTGGGAAGATACTTTGTTCTATATTGCAGAAACTGTACATTACTGCACCTAGAACCCTAAGTTCTCCACTGTCTCTTTTCATAATGAGTGTGACAAAGGCCTCCTTGTCACACTGGTAAAACTCAGACTATGAGCAGAGAAAAAAAAAAAAAACCCTCAGGTAAGCAGGAATGTTCTGGAAAGATTTTAGGAGGTAAGTACAAGCCAGTGCAAAGTTTATCTGTGTTGTTTTTTCCAATGGGCAGTCAGAATGATTCTTGCTCTATGCTTGCTTGAGACCCTACAAGGAATTTCTATATGTTTACCCACAAGTCTTCATTGCACCCTCTGAGGTAAATACATGAGGGTTTGGCAGGAGTGAAAGCTGGCCCATGCATTTTTCATGAGAGTAACTTCAATAGGGTAAAATAACTTGGTGTCCTAAACACTATGCCAACAAATGACAAGGAAGGCTGTTTATATTCAGATTGTGCAACCAAAAACGCTTGGCTTTCCCACATTCCAAGGCTTCCAGCCAGCATATTCGGTTAATACACTTCATTTTTTTTTTTAAAAAAAAAAAAAATTCAATTAACAAAACAAGAACAGTTTCAAAGGCTACCTGGAAAAAAATGTACTAGGTCTCTTCATGTTGAACTGACATGTAATTCCTTGAAAAACAACAACTCTCACAGTAAAAAAAAAAAAAAAATCGTATTACACCATGTACAGGTCTCCTGGACTTGACTCAAATAATCTCAATTGTTCATAAGCCTTGGTGGCCTGAAATATCCATAAAATGGTATGGTTTTTTTTTTGTTTGTTTTTTGTTTTTGTTTGTTTTTTTATTCTTCACAACACAGACAATTCACTTGAACACCATGTCATTTTGGAAACCTCTGAATATATCGAGCAGTCAGATAATGAAGATACAAATAAATATTGGCTGGAAATAGAACGGACTAAATTATAAAGTGTTTTGCTGGACTGGCTGATAGTTTTGAATCTGAAGCAGATTCCCAAAGTTCAGTGTATTTGGGCCTACAGTGCACACACCCCCTTAGGAGGGGGCTACAATGCAAATCCGTGGGATCCTGCTCCATGACTACTTCACCCAAAATTTAGACCCCAGTAATATATAGATGATACAGGTTCATACCAAAATGGAAGACCCAGAGATGTTAGGGCAGTGTTTAATGACTTTCTATTGTTACCGAAGATGTCTGCACTGAGCATGTTAAATTGGTGATCAGAATTATAAGATCAACTCTGTGCTCTGTGGTTCATTTAGAAACTGTGCCCAGCTGCACTGCAGCATTTTGCAAAGCAGTGGCCAGATGTGTGTGCAGATGGGTATTCAAGGCCCCACTGATACCTTTAGAAAATGTGAGAAACTCATTGCAAACCTCATTGTCTTATTTACACCTGCTCTTGTTCCATTTCTTAAAAGTCTTGGCGCACCGCTTGCAGCACTGTCGGGAATCTGCTGCTGCATTCTTTCTTATTCTCCCTCCTTTGTGGAGTAGAAAAGTTATTTTGCTCTGGTTTATAAAGATAGGCATTCATGACACCTTTGTTACTGCTGGAAATATGAAGCTTTGCAGGAGCACCCCAATTTGGCTACAATAATGCCAAGTGTTCAGCCTGAAAGCATATGCATACAACAAACATAGTAAGGGCTCATAAGCTGTATCTAGGTATTTAGGGACACACACACACGTATAATTAAGTCTGGAGATATAGAGAGAGGTGAGAGTGAGATGTTGGGTACATAGGAGGGAATGTGGGAAGAAAAGAAAAATGTGAAAAAGATATAATTATTTTTTAATTTTTAAAAAAATGTTAAAAACTTTTATTAGGAATGGCCAACAAGATAAGTGCTTATTTGGGAAAGTACCCAAAGACACTCCAATAGTTATGCAATAAGAAATCAAGCAAATTCTTTTTAAATACATGGTGTGGTTTTGTGTTAAACTTGCCAAGGAATCCAGAAACAAATTTTTCTTCCAGAATGTGTTAGTTTTATAACGCCGCAGAAAGAATGTACTGCCTACCACCTGAGTGAGGGAAAACAAACAGGTCTGTTGTTTCGAACCTGTGGAATTCCAAAGTCCTACAGTCAAGGAATTGGCCAAAATGTGTAGTGTCCAGAGTGGCAAGGGGACTCCGGGTTCTTGCTTTCATTATCTTGTGGCACGTGCCTGCAAGCTCTTGGCTTGTGACTCACTCTCTACTACTTCTCTCCTTACTCCACTTTTTCCTGTTTCTGTCATGCATATTTGCTTCTGACTCTGTTTCTCTTGATCTGCACCGCCTCTCCCCTCCCCCCGCCCCCCCCCCCGCCTACACACACTGTGCTTCCGGTGACTCTGTGATTCTATTGGCCCACCAGATTACCTGCATGTGCTTCCGGTGACTCTGTGATTCTATTGGCCCACCAGATTACCCCCCCCATGTGCTTCTGGTGACTGTGACTCTATTGACCCATCAGATACCCCCAATAATCTCATCTCAAAGCTCCCACTTGCACACAACGGCAAAATACCATTTGTTCATGTGATATGAGCAATGGATAGTTCCCACATCGTAGATGGAAGAAGCATAGACCTTTTATTTTGAGCACAGGGTGTGTACTAACTGCCTATTATACAAGGGAGGAAAATTCTCAATAGTCAGCTATATATATATCTCTTCATCCATCCATCAAAATGAAAACATTTGGATCTAATAATGAAAGAGAGCAGCATCGTTTAAAAGGGTTTGTCAATATTATCCAAGACAGTGACAATATATGTAGTATTGTGATGAAGGAAACCAAGCCTGTTGACAATAAAACACTCAGGTCTGGGTGAGCTGATTCGGTGGGTAAAGGTGCTTGCCTCTGAAAACCCAAGTTTGATCCCTAGGGACCCACTGGTGAAAGAGAGTGAACCAAGTCTTGCAAGCTATCCTCTGATCTCCACTCATGTGCGATGGCACATGCACAGGCTCACCCCATAAATAAATAAATAAATAAATAAATAAATAAATATTACATTTTTAATAAAGAAAAATTAAAACAGTATATGCATCATGGCAAACAACAATGATCTTAGACTCCTGGGTCTCTTTTTTTTCTTACTTGTGTCTTTAATGAATAACGGTGGATATTTTATGTTACTTTTATAACAATGAAATACATAAATGTTCTTTTAAAGAGAATGGAAGGTGGCTTGCTGAGAACATTACTTGCGATTTCATAATTTTACTATGCAAAGGAAACTGCTTTCTCTTATTAATATTACAATCATGGCAGTAGACATAAATATGTTCTGTGTTTAATTTGTAAGACTAATAAAATTTACAATGTCTAAGGAGAATTATGAAGTCAGTCTGTAATACAATTTATTTCTTTTTTGAATAACACAGTAAATATTCATGTAGAGGACTGAAACATTTTAATGTCAATTACAGAACTCCAACAGGTCTTTTTTAACTGCTACCAAAGATGGAAATAACCAAATATTTTACAACAATCAGCTTACATCAAGAACTGGTTCCTTTGGCTGCAAACATATGTTGATTACAGGTGACTGAGAACACCTTTGTTTTAATCAAATTGTAATAGACCAGGGATGTAGCAAATGTCTAGAGAAACCAGAAATGACAGCATCAATTGAGTCCCAAGCTTTACCCTCAGAGTACCTTTGAACATTTCGTTGATCTCAACTCTGGCAAAGAAAGTCGCACCAAATGAATTCAACTTAATTTCTGTAATCTGTGAATTCATGGAGTGAATGCAGGTGAGGTTATTTGTTTTCAATGAGCCATTTAATATCATGGAGGGGTTTTGTAATCTCTAATTAATTTTTGCCCTCAGCTGGCCGATTGATTAATAACCCATGGGAATGAGCAGCCAGCCACATTCCCCCTCCCAAGTCATTCCTAGCCAAGTAAGAACGTCACATTCAAAATCACCATCATTAAAACCATATCAAATGTGAGCAGATGACGATGGCAAGAACAGGTCCAACAAATTCCAATTCCTATTCATTAATTAGTAAAATTTATGTCACAAGCATTGCAAATCTATCTTAAAATAAAAATAAAGAATCAAGAAAAAGAGCTGTGATTTTTATTGAAGCTACTTCAACTATCCAAACAGATGTTTTTTTTTCTTTTTCTTTTTCTTTTTGGTCAACAGAATATAATGTAAGCCTGTGCAAGAAGACTGCTATATTTAACTCAGACAAACACATAACAAATCACTATTCCATAGTGCAAAGGCACACCTCATAGGCTCCGTTTTCTTCCTTTCTTCCTTTTTCTCTCTCTCTCCTTTTTTTCCTTCCTGGGGCCTGGATATAAGACCACAGCCATCTAAATAATCCTCCAGAAATAAACCAATGAAATCGTGAGTCCTACAACAGACAGGGTATTATACCTGTTGCTGGTAAATGTTTCCATAGACCCAACCACCTTTCCAGTAAAAATTTTGTCCCCAGGGGAAAGTCAGCAACTAAGATTTTTTAACTACTTTTCTGCAACAGAAAAGTTTGGGGCAATTGAGCCTTTATGAATTTTAATATTTATGGCTATTATTTTACTTAGAGAATTACCCACCCATCAAGTTTATTGTGAAAATATTACTACTGTGGTACTATATATCCATAAATAAAATTCTTCTGAAAATTTAGATGATTAACTATGAGACTGCTTCTTAATGAAGTAAATAAATTAAAAATGATTTTGTTTCCATAGATTATTTTTTACGTTCATAATTATTTCATGAGTATTTCAATTACATGAATATAGGAGGGTAAAAATCCTTTGTGAAAAAATTTTGGTTAATTGCTTACAGAGCGAACTTTTGTGGATTGTCAAGGTCCATTTAGATTAGACTCTTAAGGGGTTTCGAATGTTTGGACCCTTGCTAGGCATGGTGACACGGGCCTCTAACCTCAGCACTCAGATTTACACAGAATGTTTTGCCTTTTCTTCAAAGTCAGTTTGAACAAAATGAACCACTAAACGTTGAGCATCACCCCAGCTTGTCTGTTTTCCCCTTAAGCAGAGTGTCTCTCCCTGTATTGTGCTGAGAGTGGAACCCAGGACCTTGCACATGCGCAGTAAGTGCTAGACCACTCAGCCTTGTGTCCAGTGATTATTTGCTTTTTGTTTCGAGACAGTTTCTCAGTGGCTTGGAATTGTGTGTAGGTCACTCAACCGGGCAGACCTTGAATTATCACATCCTTCTTCAGTCTCCCAAAGGTACTCCTTTCTTAATAAACAGGCAACTCATGAGCAAATTTTCAGTAAAGATAGGACACTGCACATTAAATTTGGCCTTTGTGACTAGAGGCTCTGTTGTAGCACATGAAAGACAGGACATAGCAACAGTGAGCTGTTCCCTTAAGTTTGGTAAGAATGTAAATGTTACAATAGTTAAAAGGAAAAGTTATGTTAGTTGCCTAAGATGCATATGAGCCCTTTACCTAACATAAAGGTCTGTGGAATCTGCTTAATAGCCGTATACGTTTGCATGGCAAAGACATTCATATGTATGCACACATATATGTGCATATATGTATGCGCATTATTGTTTATTTTTGAAACAACTGTGGAGAGTTTGTTTTCAAAAGTGCCTAGAGCCAGCACAGGCACAATTACAGATGAACAGAAAAACAGTAGACTCCTGCTAATTCCTGCTAATTTAACTATTTCCACCTATCCAAACTCTACTAAGCTAGCTAACCCACAAACAAACTGAAGTTTAAAGAACAAAATTATTCACAGCAGAGCTTGCCTGTATCTGATAAACAGGGTATGAAATATAGGGCTGAGCCCAGGCGCCCAAGTTTTATGTGGCAAAAAGACAAATTAAGCCTCAGAGGGAAAGATTAGAGGTAAACAACAAACAAGATGGTGCCTTTCTGACTATTCAAAGTGGAGAAGAAACATCATGTGTTTGGAGTTTATGAACTGTTCTTTGCACTCAATGAGCAAGCCTACCATTCTAGACTGTTGCATGACTTTGGGAGATCATGAAAGATAACACCCCCCCTTGCTTTCTTGACTGATTCTCGAATGCTATTATTATTAAATGAGTTTTCTCTTACAAGGAAATGATTGTTTCTCAAAATCATCCTCTATAATAGTGTACTGGCTAGTTTTGTGTGTCAACTTGACACAGGCTGGAGTTATCACAGAGAAGGGAGCTTCAGTTGGGGAAGTGCCTCCATGGGGTCCACCCATGGGGCATTTTCTCAATTAGTGATCAAGGGGGTAGGGCCCCTTGTGCGTGGTGCCATCCCTGGGCTGGAGGTCTTGGGTTCTATAAGAGAGCAGGCTGAGCAAGCCAGGAGAAGCAAGCCAGTAAGAAACATCTCTCCATGGCCTCTGCGTCAGCTCCTGCTTCCTAACCTGCTTGAGTTCCAGTTCTGACTTCCTCTGGTGGTCAACAGCCATGTGGAAGTAAGCTGAATAAACCCTTTCCTCCCCAACTTGCTTCTTGGTCATGATGTTTGTGCAGGAATAGAAACCCTGACTAAGACAAATAGTAACAAACAATATAAGCTGGCCATCAAAAGGAAAATAGATTTTTAATCCCTAGTTATTCCAAGAAGCACAGTTTGAGGAGATGGCTTAACTCCATAGTTTTTAAATTTTATGTATTATCATTGTGTGTGTGTGGGTGTGTGTATGTGTGTGTGTGTGTGTGAAAACATCCATATATGTTCTGTACCAGTACACACGTAGAGGTTACAGGACAACCTTGTGGGGTTAGTTTGCTGCTTCTACTTTCATGTGTTTGTAGAGTTCAAGCTCAGCTTGCCAGACTTACATGTGAGACAT
This sequence comes from Mastomys coucha, assembly GCF_008632895.1. Lineage (NCBI taxonomy): Eukaryota > Metazoa > Chordata > Mammalia > Rodentia > Muridae > Mastomys > Mastomys coucha. The sequence continues at coordinate 107,976,101 of NW_022196911.1, forward strand.
CTTGTTGGCCCAAGTATGTGTTTTTCTTGGAGATTTGTAATAGCTTGTGGGTCTGTGCATAGGGGAATAATGTGGCAGAGAAAGAAAAAGACTGCGCTGCTGTCTGGTCATTGTGGTGATGCATACACATTCCTCAGAACAGTATCAGGAGGTTTGGAATCTGATATTTTATATCAACAACGGTTGCGACATAGTATCTCAGCTCCATTGGGATTCATGTTCTTTCTCATCTGTAGGAACTGCTAAGAGTTGCCACAACCTCCCTGATGGTAGTACAGATGTTGTTTTTGTTGTTGTTGCTTGTTTGTTTGTCTTATTTGTTTTGTTTTAGTATAGAATAGAGTTTATTTAGGGCATGGGGAAGGGAGTTAAGAGAGTAGTAGAGGCAGAGAAAGGCAGAGAGAAGAAGAGAGTAGAGAAGTGGAAGCCAGCCATGACCAGGTAGAGAGAGGCAGGAAGGGAATGGGGAAAAGGCGGGCAAGAGGCAAGAGAAAGGCAAGAGAATAAGAGGGCGAGCACAGATGTTGGATGACAGACAAGAGACAGAGGCTTACAGGACAGTCTCAAGAACGACCAGGTTTAACCTGCACAGAAATGTACAGATGCTTGGAATTTTCTCACTATACTTTGTAAAGATTTATTTTTGCTTCTCTCTCTCTCTCTCTCTCTCTCTCTCTCTCTCTCTCTCTCTCTCTCTCTCTGTGTGTGTGTGTGTGTGTGTGTGTGTGTGTGTGTGAAAGAGAGGAGACATGTACAATTTCCTTAAAATCCAGAAGGAGGCATTAGATCTCCTGGAACTAAAGTTACAGGAGGTTGACAACCTCTGTGTAGGTTCAAGGAAACAAACAAGGGTGTTCTGCAAAAGCAGTAAGTACTCTTAACCTCTAACCATTGTTTTTTCAGATCCTGTCACTATTTTTAAATTGGTAAATTAATTTTATGATAGCAAATGTGTCCTCATCTGAATTACACAACTACAGGTAAAAGTGTTCTGTGCAGTTACATAGAGTTCTTTAAATTTTAATTAGGTCAAGTGGGTGACAGCCCTGCTCAGTCTTCTTAAGTTCTGAAAGAAGAATGCTAATTCTTCAACTAGAATTCTCTCTCTCTCTCTCTCTCTCTCTCTCTCTCTCTCTCTCTCTCTCTCTCTCGTTCTCTCTCTCTCTCTCCTCCCCTACCCCCATATTTGTCTTTTGTCTGTGTACTTTGAAGATACTATATTTAAAATGATATTTATTTTATCTTGGTTGTGCTGTTTTTATTTATATGAGTGCACACATGTTTCTGAGTGTGTGCATGTGAGTGCTGGTGTTTTGAAAGCCAGAGATGCCTAGATCTGAAGGTACAGGGAAATGTGAGCCACATGAAGTCAGCATTGGGCACCTGACTCAGGTTATATGCCAGAGCAGCCATCTATCAACTGCTGAGCTACCTCTCCATATAATATACTCATGTATTTTACTATAGGTATAATATAGATGAAACCTACCAAAGCATTTATTAAATCTTGACTTTCAGCTCTAAGATACCTCAATATGCATACACCACTATCTCAAAATCTAAAATAACCTGGCCTCTGAACCATGTCTCCCTGAGCTTTTAACATAAGCACTCCTCACCCTGTGTTTAACACTGTTGGTCAAGTGTCAAGTGGCCAATACTCTGTCAGTTCTCTGACACAGGGTGTCATTTCAATTGCCTCTCTGCCTTGGAGGGACTTCCCCTTCCTGCAATTTCATAGTTACTCACTTTACTTTTGCTCTTATTTCCTTTACCCTCAAGAAGATGCATGGCTTTCATACTTACTCTTGAATCAATTTAATAATTTTATAGCCTGCATGGATGTGAAACCTTTTCCACTTTTTCTATATCCTTGGCTGAGGCAGAAATCAAATATTGGTTTTAGTGTATTATCTTAGTGAAGAAAAAAATAGTTACAGTTCTAGAAACTCCTATAAATACTTTCACACAAGCTAAACACCAAGATGTATGTTAGAACAATTTCACATCACACCTGTGGCTATTACATTATAAAGAAATCAAGCATTTCTTTATTATTGGTGGCAAAAATTATTTCTGATTTAATAATTTGTGTGAAATTTTGATTAACTACCAATGCCTCTTTCATTGTTGTTCACCAGGACATTCTCACCACAAAGAAAGCTATTGTTGGTGGGTTATATATTTTTGTAACCATCATTTGCTACAGCTTCTCCATGGCTTGATATATTACAGCAATGACATCATCCTGCTTTGACTCTCCATTCCAGATTCTCTTGATCCTTTGAGCATTGTGTTGGCAGAAGTATTATGGGCTGCAGCACCCAAACACCTGTGGGGATGTCACTTAAAGGGGGCAAGAGTGTTGTGACTCATGATTTTATTAGGATGAAGAAGGAATGGCATGGTACTAAGACCATGGAGGTGACAGTGTTGAGTGAAGGAGATTGAGTTCAAGGTAGGGGAAAGAAGAAGGCTCAGTGGGAACTGAGGATCCAGGATAATCTTAAGGGACTACCCCCCCCCCAGTGATTCCCTTTGCCACATAGAATCTGTCTTCTCAAGTTTTAACAGTCTCCCTTAGTATTATAACAAGCAGTAGAAACAGACATTCTGTACAAGACTTTGGGGACATTTTATACTCAAACTATAATAAGGGACGCACATGAGGCCTTTCTTTCAAAAGTTACTGATAAACAGTCCTTTGTTACAAACATATAGAGTGCTAAACTTACCTTCAATCTAGCATAAGCAAATAATATTCTTTAATTGTAAGTTACCTTGTAAGAGTCATATTGTTGTGAGTTTTCTGATAATTTTGATTTTTTCTATGAGTTTTCTTACTTCTTCAGTGTATATTTTGTTAGTTCTTTAGATATTACCCTCAAATTCATATAAATATCTTTATACCATAAAATATATGACTCTAATGTAAATACAAAGAATAGTGGTGATTATAAAAACAGATTAAGAAGATGTATGTTAAGTAAATTTATATCTATAGCATTGACCAACATATATATCTATGTGTACTGACTCATTATAGAAAATATAATAAACTAAAGAAGTTTTAAGAAATCATTCTACAATCTCAAAATATAACACTTAAATATACACTTATAAAGTTTCTGCTACAGAATATTAACATGCATTATGGTCCTTTAGCTTTACTAAATGAAGGATTCATATAGCTGGATCAGTGGCTTGCCCCAAAAGAGCTGGCAACCTAAGTTCAGTCCCTAGAACATACACAAAGTTTGAAGAACAGAACTAACTCCATACAATTGTCCATGTATACTGTGGCACACATAGTTATATACACAAACAATGCTATTAAATACATAAAATATTAAATTAAGGAATAAGAGATAACATCTCACATACCATATCTTTATAACTGTAATATCCAGTAATATCTTTAAAGTGTTTAGCTGATGTTACTTAAGATAGGTAATCTTTTCCTGATTTGGATATTAACCAATTGCCCAAACCTAGGATAATTAGTAATATATCTCCTCAGTGCTTAGAAACAAAGCTATGCTCAATCACCCTTTCTCCTTCCCTCACGCATACTGTTTATGTTAACACCACAGTGAGCTAATAAAGTTAGTTGAGGTGTTAAAAGTGTCAGTTTTAATGAATGTAAGTTCATTCTTGGAGGTAGCTGGTTGAAACCATGGGGATATTTTCCAATAAATATTTTAATGTGTATGTTGTTTCTACCATTGTTCTTGTGAACATATTCCTTACCTTTCCGTGTAGCATCAGCCTAAGTTTGTGGCCACGTGAGATATAATGAAGATTTTCCAGACCCTCTGTGAGACTGAAGCCATTAGTGTAGATATATGAAAGGCAAAGTTTTACAAATGTTGCCCTAGGGGCTGATTTAAAAAAAAAAAACATACTTTCATTATAACCCTTCAATTTTGCCTTCACCTCTACACATTGAATAGCTACATAGTTATTGATATTATTCATTTTTCTGACATTCTTCCCTGTAATGAATTAAATATCACCAGACTGATGGTTATTATTTTGGGAGCAGGTAAACTAAAAACACACCTATTATGAACACACAGGATTTATTATAGCCAGAAAAATAATCAGGATAAAAGATGGCTTTCATTATCTTAATCCTCACCTTTAGCAGCTTCAAATACGTGATAGAAAAAGTAAAGTAAGAATAAATAAATAAATAATAAAGTAATTTTCCTTTGGGCTTTGAAAAGAAAAAAAAAGATGGACTTTCATTAAATCCACATTTCACACTTTCTCCTGTTTCCCCTCCTACCTGTTTACATATTTGTGTGATGGCTGACATGGCTTAGGGGTAAATCATTTAGCCGTGGAAACTCTTTCTTTGTGCAAATCCATATGGCCTAGTTAGTGCTATTATTGAGTTAAATTTGCATACTTACATGGGGGAAATCCAAGGCTTTTTCTAGGAATTCCATTTTCAGAGAAGTTTGATTCCTATGGGTACAGAGGGAAAAAAATCGGGAGTTGTTGCCAAGCCTACTGAATAACTTCATTTGAACATTGCCATAACTTGAAACCCCAGCACTCTGAGACAAATATGTGTGTCCCTGGCCTCAGAACTGACTTGAAGGTCACCTGAGAGATTCAAGAATTTGGTCTACTTCAAACAACATCAGTTATATAACCCCATGTGGGGGTGACAGACCAGCTTTTCAGCAGGTGGGATCTACAGAAATATTGCTAGGACAAGTGCCATGAGACATACAAGGTGCTGTCATTATTGTTCCTGATCGTGCTGCAACTCATAGTTTGTGTCCTGGAAAGCCTAATAGAATTTATACTGTCTGGTCACCATCTCTAAATTTCCTATGATTTAGACTTTTCATGCAGGAGCTCAGGCATTAGCACTGTGAGAGGAAGAGAAGGGAATTTTTATTTTATTTTATATTATTTTATTTTATTTTTTGGTCAGTGGCTTCCCCAAAGTAAGCAGCTTGGACACCAGACTGTACCAGTTGATGTACTGCATCCTGGTGTGACTGTACCAGTTGATGTACTGCATCCTGGTGTATCCCTTTCAATAACCAAATTCAGTTTATAGTCTGTATTAGTTACCACTCTGTTAAATATCATAGCCTAGCCAACTTATAAAAAGAAGGATTTCTTTTGTCCCACAGTTCCAGAGGGATAAGTGTCCATCTTGGTAGGGAAGTGTAGCAGAAAGAGCAGGCATGGCCATGGATCAGGAAGCTGAGAATTCACATCTTCAGCCACAAACGTAAACCACAGTGAGGGGACCTGAAGAAGCTGGAGGATTTGACCTCTCAAAGCCCTGCCTCAGTAACATACTTCCTCTGGAAAGGTTGGACCTTCGAATGATTGCATAACCCCTCTGATTAGAAACCAAGGGCCCAAACATCTGAGCGGGTGGAGGGAGGTCAGTTATCATTCAAATCATTACACAATCTTTAAGGTCAAGCACCTAAAAGATGAGTGTGAATGTGCATAGGGAATGTGCATAGAGAATGTGCATAGGGAATGCACTTAGAGAAGACAAACGTGAGTTATGTCACTGCCCTCAGAGCCAATCATGATTTTCGATGTCTTCCTTCTCTTACAGGGAATGTCTATGCAAATTGTAGACAGTCCTAGGCTGCTCAACAATGCAGTGTATTTGTTGCTCTGTATCCAAATCAATGTACAGAAATTTCACTTCGATGTTTCAAAGTCACTTTCCCAAGTCTTCTAAACCAAGCTTGTTACATTCATAAGTGCCTCTAAAATGTCACTGTACAGAAGGTGACATTTATAAATTAATGCATTGCCCTCAGCAGAATTCATCTGTCAGTAGCAGCATTGTTTAAATCCCAAAAATATGGAGCTATAATCATGAATACATGGTTCTTGTGTTTTAATTTTTAATTACAATACAGTTATATTAAAGTTATAAATGTATAACTGTATTATATATAAATTTGCTTTCCTTCCCCTTCCTTCAACCACTTGCATGTTCCTTCCCATTTTTCTTTATCTACATCTGTGTTCTTATCTTTCAAAATTATAAGTTAAGGGTTGACTTTATTTGGTGGGAAAATGTGCTGAAATACTCAGTAACCTGAAATGGATATAATACACTTTTTTCTAGGAGCATATATAATATCTGGCAATATTAATTAAGTAATAGGGTAGTGATGTTGTTTATGATTCTCTCTGCCATCATTTCAATCAGAAATGGGAAACAAGCAAACGAGATGGACACTCACACATTTCATGCATGGAACACATTTGGTGCTATATATGACCTAACAATCCATGCATAGGTATGTATGTATGTATTTACACATATAGCATGATATATATACATACATATGTATATATAAATGTTTGTATGTAATATTGGATCACTGGTTTATTTTTTTAAAAAAGAAAAAATGGGGAATTTTTGAGAATTGAATTAGCATTGAATATTTAGTGTTCCTCCTAGCTGACTTTGTCAGAAAGCATGGATTTTAGTGGATGCCAATAAAACTTTATCTATAGAATTGGCACGTGCCATATTTCCTTCTAGGATCCATGTAAAAATAGTTTTGAATGAATATGCCTTTCCTAATGCCTCACATACAGAAGCTTTTAAATGCCTGGCATAAAATATAGTCTTTCTCTCTAGAAGAGTTGATTAACCTGGTTGTAATTTTACAGTCTTAGACAGCATTCCTAACATGACATATGGCTGAAGTCTTACAGCGGTAAGTGTGCAGGTCAGGCTGCCATTATTTCAATCATCAGCAATTAGGTTAGTAGTTGGATATTTGACTCTGCAGTGACCAGGGTGTAACTTATGAACGTATGTAACTTGTGTTTTCTCAAAAATGTCTTAATCAGTGGCACTTGGATTCTTCTAAATCACGTAAAGATCCATTTATAAATCACAAGGATTCATTGCATTGATGTTTTCACCCCACAAGACATGATCACAGTAGTCACTTTCTAGAATAAGTTGGAGGGCAAGAAGTTCAATTGTGATCCTTATGTTGCTTAAATTTATGTAGGCCACAAGTTAACCATGCTGAAGTGTACTTTTAAATAAATTTTAAATGAAACACTGTCCTTATACCTGTAAATTATATTCCAGGGTTAATGATGATAAAGTCTAATCACTTTTTGCCTGGATGTAAGTCTCACTCTACAAGATGAAACAAACATCTGGTACCATCATTGTTCCAAAGCCCTATGGGCAGAGAAACCCTAGACACTAGAAAGGATCTATTCTGATTTTCCTAACAGATATAGTGCTAAATGGACTCACAATGACTTATCATTATTTCCATAGATTAAGGTGTCTCTCATCAGAGAGGCTACTGTGTACAGAAGATGATGATCAATACAGAGACTCACAGATGACCGAGGCCAGAGAATAAGAGACCACATAATGTCCAGCACTAGATGGAACATATACCATACCTCCTCCTCCTCCCAAGACTCAGGAATTATTGTGTAATAGGGGATGGAAACACAAGCGGCAGAGGTGGTTGATGACCACAAGAAAATATTCTCTTCTGGACATAATAGGGAAGCTTCAGATATGACGTCACTGTGGTTTGTGACCACATGACTTGTGTAATGTAAACCAGACTGAATGCCATCGTGGATAGGAGAGTTGAGCACAAATATCCACTCATCTGCCAGAGTTATTGGCAACTTTTAGCTTCAGGGAGAAGGAAAATCTTAATAAGTTGCCACGCTACAGTGATCACACATGCAAGAATATTTAAGCAGCACAAATTGTCCTTGATGACAAAAAGAAATAGGTTCAAAATTGAATAAGAAAAGGGAAGATCTATCTGGCATGAGTTGGGGGGAGAAAGGATAAACATGATTCAAATGTATTTTATAAAGTTCTCAAAGATCCAATAAAATGGTTCTTTTAAAAAAATAAACAAGAACCTGTAATCAAACTACAAAAAAAATCTATCACAGAGTCTCATTAAATATAAAATTTCACCCAAAATCACTTTTACCTATATAAAAGCTATCATTATAATAATAAAGATTTTTGAAAGTATAGGTGAGTGGATGACTTTTATGGAAAATAGATTAAAATCTTAAGTAAAATTAAAGTAGGAGCAATCCAATTTTTCTTATTAGTTTGCATAGTTTATATAAACTCCTGGAATGTAAAAGTGCACATAAACAGAAAAATAATGGAAAGGCAAAAGTCCAGGTGTGATTCCATGGATAAAGCTCTCAGGACATTATCACCTATGATTTGGAGAGACACAGATGTTTGGGGACAGTAGCACATGACTTCTTACCCATGCTCCTATGAAGTCAATCATCTCAATGGCTACTCTGGGCTTGAATGGAAATTGTGTTATTTGTTTTGCTTTCTTGCCAATAATAACCTGTCTGGGATGATTAGACATTTTTTCCACATCCGCCCCATGACAAACCACACAACATAACATGAAGTGGAACCCTAGTCTAAAGTATGTCATCACGTGTCTGAACTCCAGGCAATCCCCTCTAAGAAATTCTAATACTTTATCTACTAAAGATGCTGTAGCCAGAGAATCCAACTATAAGTAGCAAAAGTCTTTAGTACTGTCATGATTTGAATGGTCCCCATGGCTCATTTATTTGAATGTTGGGTGCCTAGTTGGTGGGTCTGTTTTAGGAAGAATAAGATGCTGTGGCCATGTTGGAGGAGGAAGAGGAGGTGCATCACTAGGGATGGTCTTCGAGGTTCCAAAAGCACCACTCCTCCATGACCACTCACCTTCCTCTCCCTTTCTATCTCCTGCTTTTGAATCAGATGTAAGCTATTAGCTTACAGTTTTAGTCCCTTCCCTCCCTACCTTCTGCCATGATTCCCTTCATGATGATCATGGACTAACCCTCTAGAACTGTAAGCAATTCCCCAGCCAAATACTTTCAATTATATGTTTTCTTGGTTACAGTGTCTCTTTAGAGCAGCCACACAGTCACTAAGACAAGTACATTTCTCCTACAAAATATCCTAGCTCATAAATACAATATTTGTGAAACAGGCAATATTTATCGTCATGATCACATACAGAAAAGACTCCAGAACACTCCCCGTGCTCAGCATTTTAAGAGAGCACCACACAAAATATTAAATGCCTGAAAAATATCACGAAAACCCAAGATTGTAAGTAAGTGCCACTTTTAAACTACTGTTAAGTTAAAGAAAACAAAACAACAACAGTAACAGCAACAACAATAACAGCAAGTTTAGTGCAGTTAAGAGCACTGGCTGCTCTTCCAGAGAACCTAGTTTCAATCTCCAGTACCTGCTTGGCCTCCTCAAAACTATTCTTAACAGCAATTCCAGGGAACCATGCAACCTCTTTCAGCTTCTGTGGAAACTGCAGATTCAATGGGCACAGGAATACATGCAAGAAAAGCTTCCATATCCACAAAACAACTGTATATTAAAATTTTAAAATAGAAATATAAAACCATCTTAGTTCTGGGACTACTTCTAATTACTTATTTTTATTCATCTTTAATTATGCTCTTGCCCATGTTCTCTTCTGTATTCAGCATTTTTATTTTATTTATTTGAGACCAAGTCATACTGTAGGTTCAATGACAGCTACTTACTCACTATAGAGTCAAACTGGCCGTGACCTCTATGGCTTCAATTTCCCCTGCTACTGCCACCTATCCCAGTTTGTGCCAGTCACCATGAGAATCACAGACTTCTAGACACTCAGCCAGTCCATCTTCACCTATACACCTCATTGCCCTTCCATCAGCATAAGCTTTGTTCCAGGCATTATGATCCCATCCAATTTACATTAGTGAATGAAACATATATACCCAAGTTGTTCAAACAAAGGTACAGTGGATCTTTGTCAACACACATTTCTGATTTTATTGCATTTTAGAGACTCTAACACAAAATTCAAGTGAATTTAATATGATAGAAAGCTTCATATTTTACCCCCTCCCCATTTGTGGGTTTTTAAAAGTAGCAGGTTGGTATATTACTCCAAACATTAAAATTATTCAAACAAAAACAGCTATCATAGCACCACATAGAGACAGAAATATAAATTACATATACCCACATGCTATTTTAAAATATACTTTCACTTTAGAATTACATTTGGGACTTACATTGTGAAAATAAAATAATTCTTGATTTACTACTCTTAATAAGAGGTCGATCCTTTCTTATAATAGTAGTGTTATTTATGCTGTTCTCTTGAAGACAGGAAAGTCCTCCATGGGGAAGGAAATCATTGATTTCCCTTTGGGGGTCTTAAAAGTGATTTTCTACTTCATAAGCTAGTAAGAGACCCCATGTACCCTGCTCTATGCATCCTATAGTTATCTTCCCATCAAAACCTATTCAATCCTTCCATTGCTTGTGACCCCTAATCCCTATTTGACCCCTTCAACTTTGGCTTTTCACTACTCTAATGGAACGATTGATTTCCTATCCAACGAATCAATGTGCAGGGGAGGGGAATGGAGGACGAAATATCATGGAAGAGTATTAAGAGTCCTGACCTAGGAAACACACACACACACACACACACACACACACACACACAAAATGTCTGATGACTGTCAAAAGATTGGTAATAAAGTGCATCTCCTTCTGAAGTAGAGGAAGATGTAGATCCAAAGAATAGGCACTTGCAGTCTGAGTAATTTGTGAATGCATCCTTTCACTCCTGCTGAATCACCTGTGCTATTCCTGGGAAGGCAACAGATGTGACTATTGTCAGGATGGAGTCAACAGACAGCCAGTTTTTTGAGAGCAGTGTAAATTCCACATACAGAATCCTCATGTTCCCACCCAGGCCTCCTATTTGGTTTCTATGATTGTTATAAACTTAAAGTTTGTTTTGATTAATCCACTGCAGATATGTAACATAAATGCCTAATTTTAATTTTTTGTGAGCTTCACAGCTTCATATTTTCCAATTGCTTATATTAACTGCCAGTCACATCGTTCATTGAGGGTGAAACTGCTACTACTCCTTTGAATTGGTAAACATCAGATGGATCATTAAGGTGGTTACAAGTTGACTCCCCATACATTTTCATTTCTCTTGGAGCAGTATATATAATCTCTACCCTTCTGGGTAGATATGAGGTGCATGAGTGGGTGCTTCAACCATCTAAGTCTGTAGAGCATCGTTTCATGTTTGATGTTCCCTTCCATTCTATTGGCTGAAGCTAGTCATGATTCGGTGTCCATGTTCCATAACCCATGACCTAGTAGGTTTCTCTGTCCATAGGTAAAGAATAAGGTGTCTGAAGTTATATTAAAAGGTAGTTGAAAAAGTTATTTAAAAGGAGTGGAAAAATTAAAACAGTATCAGATTTAGAGTTAGTTTAGAGTTAATAAGCAGTGCAAATTATTTTTTAAGAAAACTTATTACCCTCTTTATATAAAACCTTTCAAAGTATGGATGAGATGTTAATCAAAGCATGTATTATTTTGCTTAGTAATATAAATTCAAGAGGTCAATTAATGAACTAATCAGTTACTCAACAAGTTAGTATTAATTCATGTATGTCAAAGAGTTTCATTTAATTAGTTGATAATGTGTATATAAATCAAAATACTGTATTGTATGCCATAAATAAATGCTACTTTGATTTCTGAAAATTTAAAATTGTAGATGTGTTTGAAAGTCAGTAATTTTAACATAAGTATCTAAATACTTCTAGGGTCAGGACTCAGATGGCAATGCCCAAAGGAGAGCCCCACTGACTGCTTTATTGAAGGAGAGCAAAACATGATTTAATCTATTAAACTGGATAAAGGTGTAATGAGATGAAAGGGGGAAACAAAAACTCTTGTTTTTGGGATATTGAATTAAGGGAATACTAGCAAAACTGTCACTACTGTGACCAACTCTGAAAGACCAAGGCTCAGCCATAAAGACATCACACCACTCAGAATTAACATGAAATGTCTCTATCCTTTTCCTCCTTGTGCAGGGGTGGCCCTTAGAACAAACTGTATGAGCCCAAAGTCAGAGGACAGTGAGATTTCTTCTGAACTACATAGAGCTTGTCATTGGTATTCTGAGACGATATTGGAGACAGGGCTATGAGTGTAGGGAGGGGAGACAAACAGGGTGGGGCACAGCCACAGGCAGCTGGTTCCATAAGGAACTGTCTGAAACTGTGCAGAGCCAAACTGTCCCTACTTGGACAGCAGATGGGCTTCAAGTCTGTGCTGCTGAGATGGCTGTAGAAATTCACCTTTCCAATATCCCTTTAAATTGGGTTTGGTGCCTTAATCTAAAACTCGAGGAAGAGTGGTTAGCATAAGACATGAGAAGGTATGGTTCCTGTAAGTAGAAGGGAGAATGTCGATGTTGGGAGTCCATAAGAAGAAATTGAAAATATGTAGTGAAAAAATATATACATATACTTACACACACACACACACACACACACACACACACACACACACACACACACACACCTTCTGGTCTTTACTGGCACCAGGCATACACATAGTGCACAGAACTAAGTGCAGAAACAAACAAACAAAAGCACTAATACACATTCCAAAAAAAATTAAAAAAACTAGAAAGTCTTTAAAGTAAGATCCTGATCCAACTTGTAAAATCCTCAGTTACTTTTAGAAATTAATCCTGTTACTCTCTCAAGTTAAAGCACCTGCCAGAAGACTGATGGCCAGATTTTGATCCCTAAAACCTACAATGGAAGGAGAAAAACAACTCCTGATAGTTAGAATCAAATCACACGCATGCCATAGATGGGATTCATTCACACACACATACATACACACACACACACACACACACACACACACACACACACACACACACAAATACATCATGCATTCATTCATGCACATAAGACACTAATAAATAAAAAAATCAAAAAGAAAAAAACATAATAAGATATAATTCTTGAATCAAAGATCCAAGTCTTAAAAAAAAATGTATATGTGAACAGTACTTGACACACATATTTTGGTAGCACATATTTTGGCCAGAGGACACACACATAACACACACACACAGACACACACACACACACCTCAAACTCTTGCTAAACTAGAAGCTTCCTTCTAGATGGTGAGCCTTCTGAGTGCTTCAAGGACCTAGGCAGGCTACCACAAATGAAAACGTATCAACAGTCTTACTCAGGTATCTACATTAATGGTTTACCTAATGATATAAGCCCACTGGTGCATTATGTCCCTCATGTCCCAGGGGTAACCAACAATTGTTTGATTGAACTAAAACCTGTTTAACAGAAGGAAACTCAAACCTAGTACTGTAAACCTAACCAGGAACCTAGAACTACAGAGAACCTAGATCCCAGGGGAGAAACTACTATTGTCATATTAATAACAATATGTTCCAATGACCTTCTAAACACTTACTCTTATACTCATAGGTTAGGGAAGACCTTGCCCCTCATCAGAAGAGATTTTTATTCCAGTGGATGGAGATTGATAAAGACACACTAGTAGTCAAAATACAGAGAGTACATGACTGTGAAGTGTTAATCCCCAAATAGAGCATCTATATCAAATCTTATGCTCCAAAGATAGGCCTCCCTCTGAGTGGGTTGATGGTCAGAAAAAGGTCAGAAAAAACTGACCTACATGAAACAGTGTCTTCAGGAAATGGCAGGGAGCTTTACCCATAAACTATCAGCACTTGTGGTTGTTTTCAAAATTCTGCCCAAGATCCATCTAGTCAAGATTCAAGCATGGAGGGTGCTCACAAGGCCCAACTCCTAGCTGAGAAGTTATAACAGTATATGGCTTCTAGGAATTGGGAGTCAGTTTTCTTCAAGGTTGGGCCCCTGGTAAATTGTCTGTGTTACAGAGAGCAACTGTAAGCCCACATGCATGCAGGCAGCACTGACTAGACCAGGTCCATTCATCCATCACATACATACATATGCATATGCTCACACACATGTATATGTACACTCACAAACACACACACATACACATGCAGACATATGTGAATAAAGGCATGATGTTAGCAGGAGTATGTGGGAGAAGAAAGACGGGAACTTGAAAGAAAGAATCAAGGGTAGATTTGCTCAAAAGAAAATGCATTTATATATGAGAGGAAAGCAGGCATACTTCGTAACTTCCTGAGCTACATATTACATTTGGGACAATTAAATTGAAGAGAGAAATAGAATTAATTTCTAAAAGTACAAATTTGAGAGTTTGTCATGTTGTATCAGGATCTTCAAAGACTTTCTGGATTTAAAAAAAAAGAATTCCTGTGGTCTGTGTATATGTTTTGTTGCTGTCGTTGTTGTTGTTGTTTTTATTTATTTGTATGTATATTTGTTCTGCCCTTATGCCTGTGTACCATGTGAATGTCTCGGTGCCAATACAGGTCAGAAGAGGTCATCAGATCCCCTGAGACTAGAGTTACAGGTGGTTGTTAGCCCTGTGTGTGCCAGGTCTGCCGGAAGAGCAGCTAGCCCTCCTCACTGCTGAGCCGTTCACTGCTGAGCCGTCTGCCCAGCATGTGTTAGTTTTGTACCATGGTATGTCACTTGGCTACTTCAAGGTTTAATTGAAAAGTGAAAATTAAATCCATGACTTCTTGGCAGTCCGTACAAGCTGCTACTTTTCTTTCTTCCTTTTACTCATGAAGCTTAAGAATCCCTACTTTCTAATGAATGCTTGTCAAGGTGATCTCTCACAGAAAGCCAGTGAATCTTGGGATATACAGAAGTAAGGGCTCACAGCCATCCATTGGACTGAGCACAGGGTACACAATGAAGGAGCTAGAGAAAGGACCCAAGGAGCTGAAGGATTTGCAGCCCCTTAGGACAAACAACAAAATGAACTAACTAGTACCCTCAGAGCTCCCAGGGACTAAACCACCAACCAAAGAGTACACAAGGTGGGACTCATGACTCCAGCAGCATATGTATAGCAGAGGATGGCCAAGTCAGTCATCAATGGGAGGAGAGGCCCTTGGCCCTGTGAAGGTTCTATGCCCCAGTATGGGGGAATGCCAAGGCCAGGAAGTGGGAGAGGGTGGGTTGGTGAGCAGGGGGAGGGGGGAGGGAACAGGGTTGGTTTTGGTTTTGGTTTTTATTTAATTTTTATTTTATTTCATTTTTTTCTTTTTTTCGGAGGGGAAAATGGGAAAGGAGATAACATATGACATGTAAATAAAGAAAATATCTTAAAAAATGCAAAAAGTAAATAGAAAAAAAGAAAGACAGTGAAACTATTACATGAATAACAAATTGCCAAGGTTATTTTTTCTAAGGAAAGCATTATTGGGACATGAACACACCACTGTTTGTTTGTTTATTTCTATGTTTTTACAATGTCATTCCCTTACTGTACCATAAGAGTTGTATCACTGCTGACTGACTTTGTAGTTAGCCTAAAATATAATCTGTCCTTTCCAAGAGATGTTATTAAATCATTCATTAACCTAGAATGCTATTTATTGTCAGAAGAAAGCAAATGAGCTACCTACAAAACATATGTGCCAAGTGAAGGCAAAATTCTAATCTAAAAATTGAAAAATCCTGTGATCTTTTTTTTAGTATAATTTTGTGTTCTGTGTTAAATGGTGTTTGTATGGTGCCCAAGGAAACCAGAAGAGAATGTTAAATTCCTTGGAATTGGTGTTCCAGATATAATGAGCATCCATGTTGGTTTGGGGATTCTATGTGAAACCATCAAGGGCTTTTAACTGCTAAGCCACCTCTTCAACCCCCCAAATGGTCATTTGGATATTACTCCCACTTTTATCTTTCACTTTTTTCTTACTTTATTCTTTGTCTTGTCTCCCATTTATTGACAGATCCAGTAAGACTGCTGAACTGAAAAATGAAAGACTGTGATGGTTGTCCCCAAAACACCCTCATTTTATGACAGTACAGATGTCACTACAGCCAATGTTCAGTTCACTACAAGCCTGGCTAAGAGACAATCAAAATGAATTTAGTGCCAGAAATAAGGCAGGGAGTTTGGTCTGGTCATCTTTGGTCAAAGGCCTCATGTCTTGCTTTAATCCTGCCCTAACTGACTCAGAATTTATCACCATTTCTTTGGCCTGGAGATAAAATTGACAGTTTGTTGACATGACTATCTCTTCTGAAATCTGAACATTGTATTTCCTTTTTCCATGCAATTAGAAACAAACAAAGCTAAGCACAGTATTAGGAGGTCTTCTGGACTACTGACTTATGATTTTAGAAAAGAAAGGATCCTTAGCTTAGATGCCTATACGGCTAGCTTAGAAATGATTTCTCAGTGCTTGTTTTAAATTCTTAAATATTATGAAAATGTGGTTTATCTAACTTTTACTCACAAAATAGAGAGAGCAGCAAGGCAGCACTTCCCCTCTACCTTTTAGCAGAGGAACCTACTTTTGTGCTTTTCCGTCTCGTGTCATATTTGTGTCACTTATATAATTTCTTTTTGGAATCGTTCCTTGAACCAGAAAAGCAAATGGATGAATTTCTTTGTTCTGCCTTTTCCCTTCAGATTTGACATGCACAAGAACACCATCCTGTTTCCATGAGTATATTGTTAATCCAGTTGCCTGAGGAGGTCTGAATGAGAGTACTGCCTGTTTCTGAATGTGTCTATGAGGCAATGACAGTTTCAAGGATCAAGGGACATAGAGGAAGTAGAGAGCAAGCTCTGGGACTGTCATTCACTGAGATTTGGGTTTAAATTATTCAAGTGTCTGCAGACTACATGCCCAAGCACACATCTCTATGTATTCAGTTATTGCTTACTTCATTGGTAATAATTGTTGTTTGATACTAAGTAGATTATATTCCTAATTCAAATCTATCACCTCCAAAGTATGTTGAGTTTTAAGCTTGACATAGGGGATATTCAGTCTAAAATACATATGTGGCATACGTATTTATACAGTGCATTTAAATCTACTGAGAATAAAGGGGTAGGGTGAAAAGAAACAACATGACTGTAGAAGATACAAGAGCAATGTTAATTTAGGATGTAGAATTGTTTAAGCCCTGGGGTCAGCTAAGGTGTAGAATGGGATTAGATAGAAAGATGGTATACCAGAAGGCCAAGAGAAGTTACTAGGTAAAGAAGAATAAGTTCTAAGGTCATTGAGGAATATGGTCAATACAATTCAGCTTGACTATTTTAGTTGTTATTATCTATAAATATCAGACTTATTTTCTGTGAATCAAAGGTTAAAAAAAGTGACTAAGTGCAAGCAATTAAGAGTGAAACCATGCAATTTTAATAGGACTGAGATTTTATATACCTTTCACGCATAAGCTGTGATTCTAAGGGGTTTGTTCTAGAGCTTTCATTACTAAAATATCCCATTGAGAGATACGCCATACTCATTTTACTTGCTGTCATGACCATTCAAATAGTCAATTGTCATCTGAATAAGCTTGGACCTGTATTAATAGTTTCACATTTTTGAAGTCAAGTTAAGCACTAGCTGCAAAAACTGAGGACTTCCAAACATAAATGGCACTGGGTGATAGTAGCTCCTTGATGGACTCCTCTCTGTCATTTGTTTTTCATTCAGGTCAAAAAGAACTATAAATGTATATTTGATGATCAGGATGTTAGTAGCCCGAAGAAGAATAGAGAGTTTTCCTTGTAACTTGGCAAGCCTGGAATAGTGGCTTCTGACATCATGGGTATTTTTAATGAAATATTAATGACCCTTATTTTAATAGGAATTTCAGTACAACCTAAATTAAGCCATTGGAAAGGGGATATGGTCCCGTTAAGAACAGTAAAACCGTAAGCCCCCTTCTTGAAGAGTAGCTGTGGGCAGTTAAAGTGACAATCAATTTAACCAGGCCATATTGCTTTGTAAGTCTCTGAAGTGTGAAGTCCCAGCATGCCTGATGTATTTCATTTTAATTTCCTTTTGGACAGAGCTAGGGTTAGTACGGAACCTCACACACAAAAAGAAAAGCGCCGAAGAGGAGGAAATGATTTAACCCTTTCAGAGGACTAGGCAATATATTTAAAGCAAAGTAAACAATATTAGATTTCTTCTTTTGTTTCTAGGGAAAAATAAACATGGACTCTGTATAGTAAAAAGAATATGATAATTTCTATTAAAATAACTAAAGTACTAAGCTGGCACTCAGTTAGAGGAGTATTTTTTTGTTAAATTTTATGTTTATTATTGTTATTATCCATGTGGGTGAGAGACCGTGAAAGACAGAGAGAGACAGAGACAGAAAGACAGACAGAGAGACAGAAAGAGATTTGTGTGGTGTTTGTTAAGCGTATAGACAACACTGAAAAGTTGGTTTTCTTTTTTCAAAGTGAGTAGTCCTCAGGCTTGCACAGTGAGCAGTTGCACTCATTGAGCCATCCTGTTTGCCCTAAGAGCTTCTGTTTGCCTCTCTGCTCATTAGAATTTGTTTGCTTGTTTGTTTGTTTTGCAGAGCTGGTGATGAAACCCAGAGATGCTTGGGAAATAGGTTAGTTGGGAGACATGGCCTTGTCCAAGTTGTTTTTCTACACATAGTTTGAGATTTTGTTTTGTTGGTTGATTTTTATTGTTTTATTCTCATTTATTTGTCCCTTTGTTTATTTATTTGTTGCTTGTGAGTGGGGTCATCCTAGGTGGCTCTGGCTTCACTGAAACTCATTACAAAATCTGGGCTTGAAGTTGGGTCCATTTTCCTGTGTCTGCCTCTCCTCCACCACGATGATAGGCATACGCCATCGCCATCGTGCGCGGTTTTGAGTTGTTTTGTTATAGCAACTTTATAAGAAATTGTTTTGAAAAAAATCTTCCTGACTATTTCCGTACAGAATTGTTTTGTTTAATCTTTACCACTCAATAGGATTTTCTGCCTTAGGGTTTAGTTATCTACATGACTCCTCTGCTGATGGGCCATTGAATTCCTCTCCTCAAGTTCACGTTTCAAAGTGCTGCTTTGGGAGCAGAATCAGCTTAGAGGTTCTCAGCAGCTGTCTTGTGAATGTTTCCCTTCATTAGGTAACTAAAAGGACAGGCAACATTAAACGACAACAAAACCCTCCTCCAAACAAATGCTAAGGGGATACTCTGGGTCAATTAATAGAAATTATCACCTTTATCCACAACACAGATGCCATTTTTACGTTATAAAATGCTTCTGTAAAGTATGCTCAGTTATCTACAGAGCTTTCTGTGAGATTATGTTATCCCAAAGAAACTAGAAAGAGGGCCCATGATGGTGGAATGAAAATGAAAAGGTAAATATAGATGTGAGAACTGAGATATCTATGTAAGCTTTTTATCAGCTTCCTAATTTGTAACTTGATATTGTCAAGCCAGTTGCTTAGATTTGCTTTCATATCTTATTCTCTAAATAAAACAGTAGATTTGCATCATGTGAGGAGATGTCCTTAGAGCTTTTTATATATGCATAGCAATTTAATTTAAGTAAAACTTTAGGTGTGACTTTATATGTATTTTTTCAAAGTTTATTAAAAGTTGAAAGGTGCCTATCTGTATTAAAATCATCCACATTAATAGTTTTACCCAAGAATTATTTTAATAAAAACTAACGAGGAACCCTGGTTGGTATCCTTATGTATATAAAAAAATATCTATATCCTTCTAGTCAGAATAGCACCGATGAGCTTACAATTAATGTTCCTGGAGCCTATTTGTGGTAGGATCCAGCATGCCTAGGTCTTTTCTGCTCTACAGAACTACTTCCTCAGAGGATTTGCTATTGGACATCACTATTAATTTAATTCGCAGGTTCTGCGCAAGTGTGAAGACAAGCCATTTGTTAGAGTGAATTTCTTTGATTTGGTTTTCTATTTTATATTTAAGCACTGATCTTAGCATTTACTCCTTTGTGATCAGACACACTTAATTCCCTTGAATTTCGACTGCATGAAGCGTTTCCCATAAAGGCTCTAAGAATGTTGGGATACCAAGAGAGGGCATATTAAAAATCTTACACATACTTGGTGTCTAATTCTCTATAGTGGTCCTGTGGTTCTCTATTACATTAGTACCTGCTTTTTCTATTCAGATTCCTATCTTTCACATACCTGTAAAGAGAATCATCTGATCTATTTCACAAGCTTGGTTCTTTAACGCTTCAGCAATAGTTTTATCCCTTTATCCTCTGTCCCATACCTTTGGGCCTGAAAAAAATCAACATTGGTTCTGTGACTTGTAAATGAAAGAATTTCATCTTTGCAGAGCAAAATTCTTTCAGGTATTGGGAGTAACTGATTCAATCGTCTGTTGTTCCCCCCCCCCCTTTTTTTTAGCTAGGTGAGTTTATTCACTATTAAAAGTCATATACTATTTAGTCACCATGATTACAGTAGTTATATAAATGTCATAATAAATATTTGACACTATTCTTTGCTTATCAGTTTGCAAAAAATGCCTTGGGGTCTATGTGAGAGCTCAGGGGTCAAGGCTTCTAAGCTTGATGAGCTGACAGAATCCCTCAGGACTCACATAGTGGGAGGAGGGCATAAGATGATGGAGTTTTCCTCTGTCCTTCACACACGCACCAAATCACAAGTTCAGACTACTAAAAACACAAGCAGACTAATGTAAAACACTAAGAAGTCATCATTCCCCTTTATAAAATGACTTATGTGGTACTTTTATTATTGTTATGACTTCATGGGTTTAACATACTGGTATTATTGTTATGAAAATATTTATTTTCTTACCCAAACTCATAGTGTTCCAACATCTGGTAGTGGGGGTCCTTCAGTTTTGCTTCTGAGATCTTTTCACAAACCATTTGTCCTTGATCACTTTCTCAGTTTCTAGTATGTCAATAATTTGGTGGCTCTTTAAATGTATTCCCTGCTTAAAATGAGAATCAAATATTTCTATGAGGAAATAGATTTGGCTGGTAGACATGGTTGACTCTTAAACAGATAATATACTCAAATATACTGTAGTTTGTATACTCTAGAAATCATAGGAGTACTGGTGATTTTTGGTGCCTAATTGATACTCTCAGTTTGACTTTTAACCACTAAAGTGACAGCAACCGGGTAAAGGTCTCTCCTCACCAGCAGCTTTACTAGTGCAGCAGATCACAGAAAATGCAATATGAAATCAGTTTCAGTAAGGTTGCTATGGAAGCAGCCTTAAAACAAGGAACCAAAGTAGACGTTCTACCAACTAGAAAATTAGAAAGTTATGTCATGCTTCTATATAAAATACACTCATATATGAATTGTGTTTTCTCAACTCAACCTGCATTTAAGGAATGGAAAATGCCCCCTGTAAGAAATGTGTGAAAGAAGATGGCAGCCACCCAGGTATGTCAGCAACTGGGGCCCAGTGATGCCATCCAAGAGCAAGTCTTTCTAACTACCCAGAACTTCACTTTCCAGCTTTGTCCAAAAAAACAAAACAAAACAAAACAAAAACAAAAACAAAACAACCCAGCATCTTCACTGAGGGGTATGGGAGTGTTAAGTGATTCAGTGACCCAGCATCTTCCCTGGGGGTTGTGGGAGTGTTAAGTGATTCAATCAGCATCATAAATGAGCATGGCGGTCTGTATGACACAACAGACTGCAGATGCTTTCTCTCATAACTCAATTCCTCCCATTTTCCTCCCATTTCGTAGTCACAGACAGGTACAGACTTCTACCCCTCAACCTTCTTACCCAACAGTCTTTGTAACTAAGGGTGACTGTGGCATGGGTTGTGGGGAAGAAGTGACATTACTTTTTGTATGTTTTGGGGGATTATTTTACAAAACTCCTCCTCTGATCAAATGGCTACACGACTGCTGTCTTTGGGTGCTACGTTCAAATTTAAAAAGAAGGAAATTAAAAATCCAATAGCTGGCGAACTCTCTTCCCTTGAAACCCAGATGTCTCTAACAAGGACTAAAGTGCATTAGCTTGGTCAGATTAATAAACTAGGAGAAATGGAATTTCAATGGATTCTTAAGAGTTAGTACAAAAAAATACAATGAGTGAATAATCATATAAAATAAAAGTGTAATGCACATGATATATATGTTTATTATATGTATAGTAGAAATTGAATAATTAATCCAAAACATTACTATATTTTGAAACTATTACATCTTATGAGTATGGGAATATATCTGGAGCAATGTTGCTTTACTACATACATACTGTTGTGTGTATGTGTATGTGTGTGTGTGTGATCCAGAAAACACACATATACACACATCTAGAAACAGTGTACCAATGTATGTATGCAACTTATCCTGCCTTGGCTTAAATTATTTGTGCATTTCTGTGTCACTAAGCTTTTAATTAGTATTGTCACCACTCATATAAGTGTTGCATTGTAGTTGTTGTCTTTGCTTTTATATCTCCATAGCTTTACAAATGAGGTTATTCTCATTTCTTTATAAGATATGTTTTAGGCGGTGCCTTCAACTGTATTTCTTTTTCTAATTTTAAGGTTACATCCTTATGACACATTCCTACAATGGTTACTAAATCAGAACCCATAATGCCAAATTGGTTTCCAAAGGTTCTATACAAACTTATACCTCTCTAATAATATAGGAATTGGCCCCATGAATGTGTAAGTGTAGTTTGCCTGATTGAAATTTATATTTAAAAGATGACACCTTAATGAGCATGAAATGTCACATGTCACTACAGACATATATACATCTAGATAATAAAGCAAAATTTATATATATGTATATATATAATTATTTTTCTAAATTATTTTTTGGCTCCCTTTTTAACTTTTCACACATTCTTGCCAAACACTTTAGCTCTGTTCAACATAAGTTTATTTTTGTCATATTTTGCTACATATTGTTTTAAGTCAATCCACAAGCTTGCTGGCTGTCAATAAATGTTTGGAGAAGAATTATCTTTATGTATGTTTAGCTTTTCAGTTATCTATAAACATTTGTTATGTATACTTTTGCAAAACTACCCAATATTCTACATCACTTAATTTGCAGTGAGAAAGTTGGTAAGATGCATGTTCTTAGAAGAGTCCCACTAAGCTTTGAAGAGCACAGAACTGACACTCTGACCTTTCATTTTTACTTTTAAAAACAAGTTCTCTTTGTTTCTCAAACACAAAAATAATAGGCCCTGAAAGGGCTGAAATGTTTTGCATAAAACATTATTTTTCTGTTTTTTTGTTTTGTTTTGTTTTGTTTAGTTTGCTTGTTGATTGGTTGGTTGTTTTACTCTTTTTCTATTAAAGTTTTCAACCATCTTATATGACTCTAGACATCCTTGGGGCAGAGGCACCACCAATATTTGTCTTGAAGCATTAGCAATAGTTTTATTTTTATATTTCCATATTAAACACATTTAAATTTTCATGTAAAAGTCTTGATGTTTGCTGCATAGCACTGAGCCACGAAAATATGGATTAATAGTCAAAAGGATTGGCATTCATTATTGCATTTTTGTGGTTGTCTTGTGACTGATAATTATTGCTATTACCATTTACTGATGCAATCATTGGGCAAGAATGAAGGATCTTTGGTTGAGATGGGATTGGTGGGCAAGAGATGATGTGAGAGCCAGGAACACCCCACCTTTATTTAAAAAGTCAAGGCTCTTTCCATAGTTCCTTCACTTCGCTGTTCTCTGAGCCCTGGAGTGGAGTTCTCAGGCTCCTTCTGTGTGGTGGACCTGCAGCAGGGACTTCAGCCTGCGCCTTTGTTTCTGAGTGCTGCTTGAGAAACCAGGAAATCCCTTGGTCCCATGCCACATAGCCACGCATATCAGTAATATGGCACTATTTTTAGAGAACCCAGATATGCTCCACATCTCTGTCTTTGCACCTCAATATTCTTCCAGGGGCTTCAGCTACTCACTTGAAAAGTACATACAATTTTCTGTAATAGAAATCATCTCCCTTCCCCACTAAATTTTATTCCCAGTAGTAAAATCCATAGTGCATTTGCAGAACAAGTAAAGAAAAGAAAAGCTTTTGCAGCTTTTCATTGTAAGCTGCATTGATAATAAGATTTCTGAGTCTGGCACATGGTCAGTGAGAAGGGAGATAAAAGATTCACTAACTCTCCTAAGAGTATTCAATCAAGCACATATCTTCTTGAAAAGCTTTCCTTACATAACCAACAGTTAAACTTCAAACTTGCATGAAGAATCATATCTTTCCCCATTGCTACTCCAGCTCCATGTCGATTAGAAATTACTTAAGGCACATGCTTTCTTAACCTTAGCAAATAGCCCAGGACTTTAGCTACCTTCTCATACATCCATGTACACAGGTGTGTGTGTGTGTGTGTGTGTGTGTACATTTGTGTATGTCTATGTATTTGTATTTATATGTAACTTGATATGTTTATATGTGTGTATACATATACATAAAACCTAAGTCAGTGTGACAAGCCAGGACTTTCTAATGGTGTTTCATTTCCCAGGTATCTGTGAAGTGTGGTAAAGGTGTGTATCTAGGAAACTCCTTGTCCCAGGCTTAAAAGACTCTGGTTAGAGCCATATATTCATTTTCCTAAAGGAGAAATTTTCTTCTGTCTGTCACCTGTATAGCAGTGATGCTCTTCATGACAGCAATAGAGAAGAGGAAAGTTTTAGATCTTCATAATTCTAGGGCAATTTGAACACAATAATCTTTAATGTCTAAAACTGCTGTCTTAAAGAGACATTGCACATCAAATAATCAAGAATGGGTATCACAAGTTATACAATTTGGGACATTGTGAAACTTACCTTTATCCCAAGGGGGTGGATGTTGAGGGAGGCACCTGGACATGGAGACTGGGCCAGATAATGCCAAGCACTAACAGGATTTTGTCCCACCTATTTAATCCCCTGATGGTTTTGCAGTGGATGAAGCTGATTAATGGGCACTTGTTGAATGCTAGGAGAATATTTAAAAAATATACTGCAATTGTTTTATTTATGCTTCAGTATATTTGTTGTAAAATAATTAATTTCATGCTATTATCTATTTTTGAAAACCCAACATCATCAATTCAGTATAAAAGACATGACTCAAATTTAGTTGTCTTTCTATGCTTTGCTTTATGACTTAAAATAATTATAATGATCCCTAAATAATAATGACCACATAGCCTGAGGTTTTCTTGTTTCTTTTTCTTTTCCTTCTTTTCTTCTTTGTTAACCCCAAACCCTGTTATTGAAATGGAAAGTTAAACTGACATTTTTGCAAGGTTTTTTCTTTCCCCCTTTTTATAGTCTAAAGGTTAATGAGCTGTGGGGTGGTTCAGTGCTGTATGTGCTAAGGTAGCACCCAATATGTTACGTTGGGCGTGATTCAAACCTCCCAAAATAAGCCGTCTCAGACATTACAGATGGGGGAGGGAGGACAGAAGGGAGAGCTCCGTGCTATTGTGTTTGTGTTATTGCTCAAAAAAGGTGGTCTTACTCAGGAGGCACTGCTGTCTGGGACATTATATACAAGCCATTCTCTGAGAGAACATAAATTTCTCACATTCCATTTTGAAAGGTGCTGGGTTATAGGTTATTGACCAGTTTAGGGATTTATAGCTGGTGTCAGTAATTATTAAAGAAAAATGGCTTGACAATTTTATTATTGTGGAGGCCTGCTGGAAAGGCTAAACGGATTTGCTTAGGAATGAACTTGATATTAGCTCTAACAGATATGCAGACATACACACATGTGTCATAGGAAGTTGTGCATATGTCCCTTAAAAGTAAGTTTGCTTTCATTTTTACAGGGGAATCTCACATGATTAATTCATAAGCTTATTTCTTGAATGAGTATCCTCCATCCTCTTTTGAAAGAATATATAGATATTTATGAATAATTTGAAAATTGACAAATCAATTTCTTCTAAACTATTAGAAATGAGGGGGTATTACAGAAAGCTGTATGAAGAGAGGGAAAAGAAACAACATGGGCTCAGACTACCAATTACTAGCAGATGAACAAAATGAGATGATGTATTAAAAATAATCCTGTGTGGCCAGCTGAAGGCAATCAGAAATCTCTCCTTCAGGGATGATGACTCCTAAGCTTCAGAATTTCTGAAGGGCATGAGTAATACAAAATCATCAGAAAGCATAGGAAGGCAGGAGTTGACTTGAGAAGTAGTTACTGTAGATGCTCTAAAGCCAGAATAAAAATCACGGAAGGATGGCAACAAGTGAGAGGTGAGCAAAGAGACGACAAGGTGTTGACAATATGCTTCACAGACATCATCTGGGCTGTGCATGTGATTCTAACTTAAAGGGAATTAACAAAATGGGTTTAAGCATGTGTATGGTTATTGAATGCTAAATGAAGAATGAATGGATTGAGGTCTAGCTGTATCCCAAACTATTGCATAAGAGACTGTGGTTATTTACTTCTGAGCGTGCTTACCAGAGCACAGAGAACCCAACTGTGTAAATAGAACAGGCATAGCTACTAGCAGTGTAATAAAGCCAGGACAACGTTGACCTAAAAGACAGCATGTTGGGAACAAATGCCAGGTCCTCTTTTCCCTCATGCTTCCAAGCCATGCCATCCCTTTTATTGAATTAGCCCAAGCAGAAAATGTGTATCGATTTAATACACAGTGTGGTTCTTACAACACAGTCTAAGAAGACCACGATTCTAGGCTGACGAGATGGCTCATCAGGTAAAAGTGCTTGCCTACAAGCCTGAAGACTTGGGTTCCGTCTTCAGAACCCACATGTTAGAAAGAGATAAGTAAAGTCATAAAGTTGTCCTCAGACTTCCATGAGATATTTTCGTCTGTGCATGTCCCCACACGATAAGTAAATGACGTATAGCAAATGCGCAGCTTGGTCTTTATGTGGGTCCTGTAACAAGTACAGTCTCTGTTCCTGGCCATTAGATCCCCTTCATCGTACCTGGACTGCCTGGTTGTGCCTCAGTGGAAGAGGATGTTCATAGTTCTGCCGAGACAAGATATTCAAGGGTTGGGTGGTACCCAAAGTGGGCTATCTTTCTCTGAGAAAAGGGGATGGGGTAGTGGGGGGAAAGATTTATAAGGGTGGGAAAGGGAGGGAAGGAGAAAGGGGGCTGTGATCAGGATGTAAAATGAATAAAAATAATAAATTATTGGAAAATAAATACAGGAAAATAAGGTCAAGGGAACACAGCTTGTGATGCATAAATAATAACACAGTATATGCCCATATACTGGGCAACTTTCAGAAAGCATTAAAGCAGTTTTTTTTTTTTTACTTGCTATGAATTCAATGGAAGTTTCACATATCTTTTCCCCTAATTTATTAGTTTTAAAACATTTTAATAGCAAAGATAAGTGAATCTTAAGCATAGTGAAAAGATTAAACAACTCCCATAGTTAGGACACTCTCCTAAGTCCTTGATACCCTATTGGCACACTGTTAAAATTGTGTCTGAGTATGAGAGAAGAAAAGGAGGTAAGAGCAGCTGCTCACACCTGCTGACCGCTCACAACTAGATGGACCATTTCATCTAAAATGATGAATGGATGCAATGTCCTTCCACTGTTTTACAAAAGCTCCGTTGGTCTGAGTAATGCAATGGGGATGTCTCAATTCTGCAGTAAGCCAAAAAAACAGCCACTAAGAATAGAAGAGCATTCACTGATGGACTTTCATCATATAGTAGTAAACAAGTGGCTCAGGAGTTGACCTACAGATCTAGTGCCAAGGTCTGACATACTCTACTAGACTTGCGCAAGGTGATGTTCAGGTCTCATTCAGATATATGCGCAACTACCTTGAGGATTTTAAGTCATTGCATGAAGCTGGGGGCTTTGTAAAACATGAAATGAAATGTGAAAGGGAATATTCCTTAGATGGGTAATCATAATTCGAAATCATACACTGGTAATATCATAGGATGGGGAAGGCCATGAAGTTCTATCAAGTGTAAGCTTATGCATAGGCAAGAGTTCATGGGAAGATGTATTTACTTAACTTAGGTCTTTGGTTTGCATTCTTATGGCAAGTATTATTGCCAGTGTGCACATGACACCACAGAATCAACACAGCAATTCCTATACAGGTACCTCAAACAAAATCAGGTTCCTGCTACCATATTAAGGCCACGAGTCTGGGAATATACACTTAAAACAAAGTCAAGTATCCATTACAACCACACTCAAACTAAATTAGTTTTCAAAAGTGGTCCTCTAGATTTAATCATTTCATATTGGTAGATAAGAATCATGAAGTACAGCCATTTTCTGATGTTTGTGATTGTATTCACCTTCCGAAGATGCATTAAGCTTAATGCCACCACATGGATCCATAAAGTGTATCAAAATTGAACACTCACACATAAACTATAAACAGTTACATAGTTACATAGTGTGCTCTTTAGAAATCTTATGTCTTTCACTGTCAAGCCTGCATCTCTTCTCTATGTGTTTTTTGATGTGGGACTGGGATACAGCTATGTGCATCAGTACTTTGCTCTCTCTTGAACCTGACCAATACAGGTAAGCTGGATTCAAAGAATGAAAGGGGTCATGTTTCTACATAGGAACTTCCAGCTAGCTTTCTGTGTTTCCTGTAATGGTACCTCCTCCCTTTTGGAAGCAATACTTCTTTCCAACAGCAGGTAAACAAAACTCTAGGCTTTGTATCATTTTGGAGTTGTTCTCAATATGATAGTGCTGCATGTTTGTAAAAATATAGGCTGGAGAATTTCAGTAAACCTCAAACTGAAAAAGTTAAAAAAAAAGATTACACCCACATCCAAGTGAGCTAGGACATTCATGTGATCCTGGATTCTAGAGGGATTAGAAATAGAAGGATCTATAGTTTGAGGTCACCTTGGGCTACACAAAATGTTATCAAATTTATGCTCCAAGTTTGCTTCCAATTGTGCTTCATCTTCTGACTAGTAATGCTGCTGATGTTGTGGTTGTATTTTTTTAATATGTTTGCCTGCATGATGTTTACCATGAGTGTATTATGCTTGTAGAAATCAGAAGAGGGTACCAGATCTGCAAGAGGAGATCTAGGCAGTTGTGAGTTGTCATGTGTGAGCTGAGAACCAAACCTGGCTCCTCTACAGGCATAGTTAACACTCTTACTCAGCTGATCTATCTCTATATCCTTAAGTGTTCTGGTTTTGAACATTTTGATACTGTTCATATTTCCTTAGTTCTCATTAGGAATAGATAGAAAGAAAGATAGATAGGTAGATAGATAGATAGATAGATAGATAGATAGATAGATAGATAGATAGATAGATAGATAATTTTAAACCCTATAAAATTTAAAAAGATAAAACCATGCTAGAGATAAGAAAAGTTTTCATCATTACAGCGTGAAAGCTATGGACCACAAAATGTAGCTAAATGTGGCAGATAAAGGAGAAACAACTGAGCATATTCAGTAAAACAGGACTAAGTGTATCTAATAAAAACCTCAGGAAATAAGATCTATATTCAGATATTTTGTTATCTAATTGCTAGGAAATTAAAAAAGAAAAAGGAAACCTGGATGCTAGACCATGAGCAGGAGGGTGAGAGGACACGGAGTCATGATGGGGCAGTGTAGAGAGAAATACAGATTTCCCGTGATGTGACAAAGGCAAATTCATGACAAAACAGAGAAAATTAGTTTTCTAAATTGTTTCCTCCTTATGTCAACGCTCCTTTGCTTTTTCTAGGATATTCTTCTTCATTTTTGTTTGATAATTTTGTACATGTATGTAATGTTCTTTGATCAATTCCATCCTTTCAATTCTATCCAACTCCCACTATTTTCCATTCCCTTCATGTGCTCTATGAGGTTTGTGTGTGTGTGTAACATTTTTTAAATTATATTTTAATTACATAATTTCTTGCTTCCCTTTCCTCTCTCCAAACCCTCTCTGATACCCCTCCCCACCCTACTTCAAATTCAGAACCTATGTTTTATCAATTGTTATTGCCTGCATGTATCAAGGTATATTGCACAAGAAAATTAATGAGAAAAATATTTTAAATAGAGAATGACACATCATCATTGATGCTTCTTATTAGTACAAAGTATTATCACAAATAGGTCTTGCATTATGTTACATGTTTTATCTAAATTGTCACTGTTTCTATATGGCTAATCTAGTAAACTGCGTGAAGTGTGTTTTATTGATAAACAACTTTTGCATTCTGGTCTAAAATGTAATTATTCATATCACGTTATAATTTGACATTATACCAAGTTTATATTATATTATCAAAGACTTTATATCCCAATACAAAAGTAATTGAATATATAAGTTATTATATATTAACATAATATTTTAAGTTATATAATTGAATATATAAGTCCAATTCAGCAACATCATTTATGTTTGTTTGTTTTCTGCTGAATACTCTTAGTGATGTCTATTTGTGCTTCAGTATAAGACAATCTATGGGTACATGGGCAGTTTCTCATGTCTTACATCCTTGAAAACATGCATATTTCCTTGAAACCATGAACGCAACAGATATATTCAATCATAAACCACCATCTACATTATGTCATATATAAGCATATATAAAATATACTACATATAGATATGTAGTAATGATGAATAATATTTAAATATTTATTTTATATTAACAAAACCCTTTGAATAAAATTTTTATGTATAAATGATGGTGATTAAAGATACAATTTATAAAACAAAGAAAACATACAAAAATTCCCTCTGTGATCAAATCCTTACATTTTTACGGGTTATTTTGAAACCAGAAATCAGACAAAATACATATAGAAAATAGGAAAGTTCCGTGTTATTGAACCTAATGTCAAAGGTATCTCTATACAGTCTGGATGATTGGATTTTCCTTAGAGAAACCATTATGAACTTTTATTACTTACGGTAATAAAATCAAATGCCAACTCAAACCATTTCATTGATCTTACAATCTGTAACAAAATACAGAGGGACAGCCACTAAATCCTTAATAGTTTCAGATGAAGGCAAAGATATGTTTATAGAAATTTGAGAAGTCACAAACGGCACAAGAACTCCTAGAGCATTGCCAATCATATCATGTTGCTCTTCGATATTCTCAGGTAGATAGTTTCAAAGTAAAAAGATCCTAGAACATGACCAGTGTCTTTAATGTGTAAAAGCCAGAAATAGCCTTGGAAACACCAGGAACCCCAGTCTTGCTGGAGACCCAGTTACCAGATGTATCTAAATCAATACAGCTTTGGTTCTGCTATGGCCAGAGGCTAGGGATGTCAGAATGGGAGTTTGGATTTGTCCTTATCTCTTTTCTCCTAAAGGAGTGTCATTTCCCTAGAGACCATGATGAAGCCATCACAGAGTCTTCCAGGCACCTGGATACCTGAGGTGGAATGTGGACTGACCAACTCTTCCTTCCTCCAGACTCCTCTATCCAGTAAAGTCTTATTAACCCCATGACAGTGACCTTCAATGGTGTCCCATGCCCAGAGGCCCATCCTGCACAGGATCTCTGTCTTCCTTCTTGCTCATAAGCTGCCTATAATAAATTGCTTCTTTCAAGGCCCCTGCAGCCCATGAAGCTTATTATTTGGGTTTTCCTATACAAGAGCTTGGTAGGCATTGGCTTGTGAAAATTTTGCTAGCCTACAAGATTCTAGAACCTTAGCTCCCTGACCTAAGCCCACCAAAGTCTCACAGGGACCCCATCATTCTCAAAGACACCACAAAGATTCCTAAATTAATTCAGTTATCACAGATAGCTGTTAAAGAAGAAAACATCACAGATATTTTGACAATAGAGCATTAATGACTTTTTAAATGTCTATAGTTCAGTGGTGTCATGGGAAAGAATATGTACTTCAAATCTTTGCCTTATTCTCTAGAATTAGGCCTCTCTCTCTCTCTCTCTCTCTCTCTTACTTCCTCTTTCTCTTTCATGAAAGGAAGATAAATACTTTAGGTTATCTCATTAGAAAGAACTCTAAATGATTTTGAAAAGGTAAGTCAATTTTTTTACAGCTTCACTGTTGTTACCTTACACATACACACACACACACACACACACACACACACACACACGAGAGAGAGAGAGAGAGAGAGAGAGAGAGAGAGAGAGAGAGAGAGAGAGAGAGAGAGAGAATTGTGAAGAAACAACAGAGGAAGCCACATGTTTGTAGAATCTCCTGACCATGTGGCCACTGCTGTGAGCCCGTTGTCTCAGTGGTTTCCTGAACATGACTGGGAAGCTGCCCTCATAACACTGCCTGAGCCTTCCCTCTCTGCAACCCTCTTTCAGCTTGGTCATTGAGGGAATTGCCAGATGGGAAGAAACCTTTCAAGTCCATTGCTCCCTTCCTATGCCTTCAACACCTTCGGAGGGCCAGAGGGGTTTTCACAGATTCTAAAATTACTGTAATGATCCGGCAAACCCTTTGAATTGAGTCAGGAAGGGAACAGTATTCTCTTCTGAATTCTCTGAGGAGTTTGCTTTGCTTTCTGAGGAGTGCAGACAAATGCCAGCACATGACTGGCAGTAAAGAGAAGAAAATAATCATTAGACAGGTAAATGGTATATTTTAGTCATCTGAATTAAGATAGATAGATAGATAGATAGATAGACAGACAGACAGACAGACAGACAGACAGACAGACAGATAGACATAACATGATAAAACTGGAATGGACAAGCAGGTGATCAACCAACAGGATTGCTTTCAGAGGTGGAGGGTGGGGTTAAAAAGAAAAAAACCCACCAACATAAATTCCTTCAAACACAACCATATAGATGTACACACAGTCAAAATGAATACCTAACTAAACAGATCTTAATGGTGACATTAACTCATTGTAACACTCAATATTAACTCAAAGTAACTATTGTAAACATTAGCTAGAAAAATTAAATAAATTACTTGGCACATTCTCATTTTTATAACAGAGCTAGAGAGGAATTAAATACTGGTTCTGTTTAGTACATTCTAACTTTGTAGCTAAAAATCTTCTAGTACTGACTATGGAGACTGGTCATCTCTGTCTTCACTCTGTCCTCAGCCTTCTATTCATTTCTTTATCTACTCTATCTCTACCAGCATGCTGTCTTTGGCAGAATGGGACACACTCTTGCATCTTACATCTCTGGATTCAGTCTTTATAAAAGACCTTGGGACACGGACCCAAAAAACATGTACACACACACACACACACACACACACACACACACACACACACACTGAGAAAGTAGGATCCAAATGGTTTATACTCCTTGGTCCCTATTCTTCATCTCTACCTATCCAAGGCTTTATCATAGCTGATTACTCTACATTGAGATCCTATGCAGCATTGCTTCTCCCATAGTCTCTTGATATGCACTTGTCCACTTAGGGCTGAGGGATTATAACTATTTCTCCTAATTATATTTATGAATGTTTTAGATGAATTTCATTATTTTTATTTTTTATAACTATAATATATACAATAAATATAATTTATTATATTAAGGTTTTGTTATAAAGCCTTAATCATGTGTAAACAATCCTTTGCTATATTCTATTTATGTGACCCATTATTGTGTCTCATGTACTTCACTCTGACATGATTTTAGTTAAGGATTTGTTATGCTTTGTATCATCTATGTCCATTAAAACCATGTGTTGAAGGTTTGGCTCCTAATGAAACATCAAAAAAAAAAATGAGTCTTTAAGAGAGGAGATTGAATCATGAAAGCTTTGACCCACTTACAAGACTAACCCATTGATGGTTTCAGAATTTAAAGGTATGATTTGGGACTTGTAGACATAAGTAAATTTAAGGGGACAAAGATCACTGAGGGTGTAATTTGAAAGTATGCACCTTGCTCCATTTCACTTTCTTTTTATTTATTGGTACTGAAAGTGAGAGCCACATGTATGACCTATTCCTACCTCCATGATGCTCTGCCTTACCTGGGGCCAAAAGTAGTGGAGCCAGTGAGTCATTGCTGTCAGCTCTTTGAAACCATGAGCTAAAATAGATTCTTCCTTCAGTAAATGAGAATGACCTCACTTTGCCTCCTCTACTTCCTTCCTCCAGACCCTCCAAGCCTTCTTGAACCAATCCCACTCTCAGGCTGATAACCTCCTACTTGATTGTTATTTTTTACAAGCATACACACATACATGCATGTGTATGCACATAAATATACAGTAACTTGCTGTGTCCATTTTTGATGTTTATTATGTATGAATTCAAGGCTGACCACTTCTCACTGAACAACAATGAGAAGGCTTATCCCTTGGATAGGCTAATTCTTCTTCTACCAGTAGTCATCGGTTACTTATAGGTCTTTGGGGATATGCTTTACAGCATATGTGAATTATTTCCTCTAACTAAGGTCCATTTCCTAGTCTTTTATTATAAATGCCATCATTAGTGGGTTCATCCACTGATACAATTAACACCCATCCTTACCATAGATACAGTTACTGCGGAATAGTATCAGTAGCTGAAGACCAAGATTACAAAATATTGCCTATTTTTGAGGTGGTACAGGGGCACTTTCATATCCAAACTTGATCATTGCAAAAGTAATTAAATATATAGCTGTTGTTGGTGATACACTGACATTCTATGAGGGGAGGAATCTCCTAGATATTATTGCCAAGTCTATCAGACTAATGATTAAAATGACAGTATACAATTGGCAGATGTTAAGTAAGAAATTTCTTTAACTCAAATGGCATTTAAATAAAATCACTAATAGAAAATAGATCACCAAGTAACATATTTTGGAACAAATGATACTATTGAGCTTAGCTTAGAGGGAAATCACTAAAATCAAGTTCACTTATTTTTCTGGAATAGCCATATAAACCAGAAATATTTCTTGATTAGGAAATATTAGAAACTTAATACTGTGGTTCTTTTAGTCATTTCAACAGTATCAGATACTAAGGGGAACAATTCAGATCTTTTAATTAAGATAATCAAAATATAGACTTCTCAGAGAGAGAGAAGGTAGTCACGAAGTCCTAACCCTCAGTGAGGAATTATTGGTAGATGCCAGAAGCCAGGTGAGGGAGATTTAGATTTCTTTTAATGGTGTGTCCTCTGCTAAGAGAACATTCTCTAATAGATGCTCACACACTGAAGAGTATATAGCAAGCACTAACTGGACTGGGAAATTTTTTAAATGACATATATGTCATTTATATGTGTGTGTGTGTGTGTGTGTGTGTGTGTGTGTGTGTGTGTGTGTGTAAAATGCAGAGTGAGTCTGGAAGGAGTTGAGGAAGGGGATAAAAATGATCAAAATGCAATGTATAAACTTCTCAAAGCAATAATGAAATAGGCATTGTCTTGTATAAAGAAACATGGGCTGCTGATAGCTTTCAGCTAAATTCTCTGAACCGGTGTAACTGCCCTAGGAGCGCAGGCTGCCACTGTCCAGGTGTGCATATGAGTACCAGGCTTTCAAAGCACATGACGGTGATGCATAGGCTAGTAGAATAGAAAAGGTATCAGTGGCCTTCCCCAGCTGTGGATTCTAGGAACTACAATACCAACCTGTCAGTCAAGATGTGCCAGCTGGGGAAATACTGGTGTGACTACTATAGGCTAACTGATCTGTTTTGACTGGTTTTGAGGCCGAGTTTACAATAGAGTGATGCCCGATACTCTAAAGCTAGTTAATAATTCATGGCTAAGAAGGTCTTATGGCCCAAGGACAAAGTGACTAGTGTCAAAATATATATGTTTCTACCTCCACATATAGAAATGCTACTCCTAACGTTAATTAGAGAAGCTTTTCTTTGTAACAAGTGGTAATGAGTATACCACAGCCCGACTGCTTAAGCTATTGAGAACAACGGATAGCTGAGTGTTTAGCTGGACCCAGGGACTTTGTACCACCTCTTCCTAGGCAGAGGCTTAAGCATCATCATCAAAGAGGGAGCAGATCAAATGGACCAATTAGCGGACTGTGAAGTGTTGTCTTCTAAGTCTGACACAGGCCAGGTACTCTCGATCTCACAGCAGCTGTGAGTCTTACAATACACCTAATAAGAAGGGCTCTATTAACAGGAAATGATGATCAGGGAGGGCGGCATAGGGCTCTTCAATTTCTTCAGTTGTGTAGCCACTAAAGAGTCCACTAGACTTTAGTGAATAATTCCAAGTCCATGGTCTCACAGATGATCCTGGTTAAATCTGTGGATCTCAAAATTAAGCACAGGCCTGGTTCTTGTATCTGAGAGGAACTCTAGAGAACTTGCTTCTCTTCTTGGAACATTAGAACATTAGCTGAAAATAGAGAATGAACAGACAGGCATTCAGGCTGACAAGTATACACATAGAAAAGACAAGTCAATGTAACAGGTCCTCTTTTAATGATGGTTCTTAAATGCCTTAACCTCCCTCCTAGCCCACCACCCACCAGAGGCAGTGAAAAAGAGAGGATATGGAGGAAGTATACTGTGCCGCGCAGATCACCCTGGCCAGCAGGGAAGAAAGACTAGCACACCAGTTCCTTCCGGCAACAGTTTACTCAGGAGCTGTTAATTACATGAGAATCAAGGGTGTGCCCCCGAATGGTCTGTGAGTGCTGCTTAAATACCCTTCATAGGACTGCCCATGAGCCCATACCACATCTTGTGCTATCATTGGCTATAGCCTCATGACGAAAGATCAGACCACTGGCAGGTGCAACCCTCTTGCCAAATAAGGACTTGTTTACTCCTTAGCAGAAGAATGGCAGGCGCCATCTTTAAGGCGCAGCTGTGCTCCACAGTATACCTGTTTAGAAATGGTACTTTAGAGCAAATCCCATCTGCATTGTCAAAACTTCAACATTTCAGTTCCCAGGTCAGCAGCGGCAGCTCAGTCCTCTCAGGAACGCTTCATAGATGTACACTAACAGTCCAGCTCAGTAGAGTTGGGAGAGCAGCAGCAGTAACATGACCTAGCATGAATAGCCAGGCCTCAGCTGAATCAACACAACTCTACAGGAGACTCCAGGGCCAACAGGATCACGAGAAGTTCTCAGCTGTGCCTCTCTCAGCTAAGCAAAGATGGGAAAGCAACAAGCGTTACACAGCTAGCTCTGTAAGCAAGCCTCAAACCTCAAGCCCAAGCTTCTCTCACAGTTTGTTGGGTCCTCTTTATACTCCCTCCAAACATCATGTGTCCTCCACGGGCCTTGCCTCAGCATGTGTCTTACCTCAGCACCGTCTTAGCCGAAGCTACGTGTGAGTCTGTCTCAGCTGACATCACTCTGCCAATCAGCCCAAGTGCACAGAAGTGGGAAGAGGCTTCAGCACACCACCAGAAGTCCCTTGGGTGCGTTTATCTCTGTGGTATCCCAACAAAGGGAGCTCATCTACGCAATTTAAGGACTACTAATACATGCATGTCATTATCAAAGAATCCTTCGTCAGGAGTCCTTTCACATGTTTGCTTTAGCAGAACATCCTTTCAACTGTGTCTGCTTTAGCAAAATATCCTTCACGTGTGCCCGCTTCAGAAAACACTCCTTCAAGTGTTTACCCCAGCAAAACACCATCCAACACCACTGATTTTCCAAAGAAAGAAGAATTAAACAGTATTTTAAAAAAAGACCATATAAACCACTTGGTTTCCTCACCTGGCTTGCTCTCCATTCTGTATTGTTGTCAATGTTACAAGAAATACCCAGGCTAGAAACTTCCGTTAGGAAATAAGAACCTTCACATAGGTAAGGAGGTATCTCTTGTTGCTTGGACTACCAGGGTCACAATCAGTACCATGCCAGAAGAGCAGAAAGCTTGTTATGAAATTGTGTCTCCTAATAATTTCAGAAACTCCACCCATAAATTCCTACCATTGTGACTGCCCAGATATGAACAAGGATGGCAGTTATTAGTAGAGTTGGATAGTGGAAAGGCCATAATCCCTCAACCCTATAAATAATCTACAGGCTGCTGAGTAATTCTAAGAGCTGGGAAAAGCAATAGTCTTTCCTGGGTAAGAGCTCATCAATTGATTACCTCATATCAAGTCATCAGTCCTGAAAACATCAACCCAAGTAACAGTATACAGACTGAGAAGTTATATTTAGGAATATATATGTATATGTATACATATATGTATATGTATGTGCGTATGTATATGATGTGTATGTGTACATGTATATGTGTACATGTATATATGTGTATGTGTATATGTCTAA
Source organism: Mastomys coucha (assembly GCF_008632895.1). NCBI lineage: Eukaryota > Metazoa > Chordata > Mammalia > Rodentia > Muridae > Mastomys > Mastomys coucha. The sequence goes on from NW_022196911.1 coordinate 108,014,123, forward strand.
GAGTGCATTAACAATTAAGGAAAAATGGGGCAGGAATTTAAAAGAGAACAAGGAGAGATTATGGGAGGGTTTGAGAAAGAAATGGCAAAGGAAAAATGATGTTATTTATTATAATCTTACAAATTGATTTAAAAAGACCACTTGGTGCTTGCTTTCCTAACCAAATCAATAGCTGATCATTTCCTGTTGCTTTTACTTATTTTATTCCATAAACAAATGATTTAATATTGTCTTAAGGTCAGTAGTATGATTTGGGCAGCTAAGCTGAGAAATGAATCCAGTTGGTGTCATGAACTTTATCCGTTAGAATAAGACAAGTTGATTGTAATTTGCAGCTCAAATTGGTTAATAAGAATGAGCAAACTCCTTGGACATATGTGTAAAACTCCTTCCATACATGCCTAATTATGGTAGAAAGATTATTCCGAGGAGGGCGGCAAAAATTACCTTCATCGTGGGGCTTGCAAAAAAACAAACAGAAGTGGATTAAGGTAATTGCTTACTCAATAGAATTCAGCCCAAAGCCTCCAAGAGTGCAGAATTAATCATCTTATTGTAAGATTCATTTAAAAAGTCCTGGGAGGGGTGAGAACTCAGCACAGCTGGCAATAATTTCCTCCCATTAAACATAAAATAAATAGGCACTGGAAAACACTATTTTGACATTATTTTGCACCATGCCTTGTCTTAATAAACAAGTGTTTTGTTCATTCATGTAGAGCAAGGCACATTATTTCCAGGTAACAGGGGTTTATCAATCACAAGAAGCCATAGCTATGATTCCTTATAGGGATGCTCCTTTATCTCAACAGAACTCATAATCCTAGTTATTGGGTTATGTGAAAACCTTGATGATTCTTGACATGGCAAGGACTATATTTTCATAATCTTTTCTATAGTTTTGAGAATCTAAATTGTTTTTAGTTGTTGTTTATAGAGAGAATCTCTTGTGCACTGTATGGAAGAATCACCCGGGCCTCCCTCCCACCCCCACCCCCACCCCAAAGACTGATTGCTGATTAGCAAAGGCAAGAAATAGTGGGTGTGAGTTCCAGTAGAGAGACAGTAAGCCTTCCATAGAGTCAGGTCTGGGAAGAGATTTATCCAGAATTCTTAGGAGAAACACCCTGAGACTGAAAGGAGGAAACCAGCCATGTGGCACTCTTGGAGTACGACAAATGGCTTAATTCAGTTATGAACTAGATGGTGAACATGCCCAAGCATATGGCCTAGGTATTCATAAAGAGTAAGTCTCAGAGTCATTATTTTAAGAACTGCGGCATGGGAGGAAAAGCCCTTGGTTACAGTTTGTGAACTGAGAGTTTAAAATTCACATTTACAACTTATTGTCCAAATATAATGAAATCATCAAAAATGAAGTATTGTTCTCTAGGGTGAGGAGTAGAAGGAATTCAGAAATGTTAGAGAGCTACTGGTTAGAACACTTTGGGTATTTAAATAATCAATTCTAAACAGCCACTATTGCAGGCTTCCAGAGAGAAAGAGACCATGGAATCAGTTTTGTGGAATGTCTGCTGACATCGCCAAAGATCTGTCATGGTTATAGGAATGTTAGTTATAATTCAACTTTAGTGTGTGTGCGTGTGTGTGTGTGTGTGTGTGTGTGTGTGTATGTGTATGTGTGTTGTGTATATATGTGTGTGCTTGTGTGTATATGTGTGTGTATATGTGCGTTTGTGTGTATGTGCTTGTGTGTGTGTGTGTATATGTGTGTATATGTGTGTGTTTGTGTGTATTTGTATGTGTGTGTATATGTGTGTGTGTATTTGTATATGTGTGTATATGTGTGTGTGTTTGTGTATGTGCATATGTGTGTGTTTGTGTGTGTATGGGTGTGTGCTTGTGTGTGTGTATGTGTGTATATGTGTGTATATGTGTGTGTTTGTATGTGTGTGTATGTGTGTGTGCTTGTGTGTATATGTGTGTATGTGTGTGTGTGTTTGTACGTGTGTGTGTATAGGTGTGTGCTTGTGTGTGTATGTGCGTATATGTGTGTGTATATGTGTGTGTTTGTGTGTATTTGTATGTGTGTGTTTCTATGTGTGTGTATATGTGTATATATGTGTGTGTGTTTGTGTATGTGTATATGTGTGTGTTTGTGTGTGTGTATGGGTGTGTGCTTGCATGTGTGTATATGTGTGTATATGTGTGTGTTTGTATGTGTGTGTATGTGTGTGTATGTGTGACAGTATTCATGTGAAGGTATGTGCGCAGAAGATTGTGAAGGCCAGAGGTCACCCTGAATGCCATTGCTCAGAGGCCATTGCCTTATTGGATGAAACAGAATGTCTTTCAAGTTGGAATCTAGGTGCTTTCAAAAATCCTTTACTCTTTGTTACTGTATGTGCACACATGCAATGCTTACTATTTAAGATCACCTACCAGGTATTGACTGACACTAGATTGGATGGCCAATGGTCTCTGGATTTAAAGAACATGGAAGAATATAGCTCCATGTTAGGGCACTTGCCCAGCAAGTATAAGACCATGGGTTCAATTTCTGCTATGACAAAAATCTGGATGACTAAACAGAGAATTACAAGAGCAAATACCAACACTGATGAATTGCAACTATGCGCTAAGACCATATGCCCTCCTGAGTTCTGTCATCCACAGTTTCCACGGGTGCTATGCTCCCATTCCAGCTCTAATTACTTAGTGCACACACTGGGCAGCACATATGTAGGAGCCAGATGCTAGACTAAAAGCCTTCCCCTCCTTGCTCATGTTTTCATCTCATTAACAGATATATCTGATGAGTCTGACATGGTTCATGTTATTCTCAGTGTGCATTGCCCACCCTGCCACACTAAAACTTAGGATGTAGGGAAAGAACATTTTGTCTTCTTTCTCATACACCCCCACCCCTTGCAAGGAAGGACTCTTTTGGTATAAATGAAACAGTGCTAAACTGATGGCTCAGTGGCTAAGGACATTGGCTGCTCTTGCAGAGGATCTGAGTTCAATTCCTGGCACCCATATGGTGGTTCCTAACCACCTTAAACAATCCCAGGGTCTTTGACGCCCTCTTCTGGGCCTTTTGGCCAATGCACACACATGATTCAAATGCATACATATGGTACACATATGCACATGCAGGTGAAAAAAAAACTCATAGACTCATCTTTTTTTTATTAGATATTTTCTTTATTTACATGTCATATCTCCTTCCTCAGTTTCCCCTCCAAAAATTAAAAATAAAATAAAATAAAAAACAAAAACAAAAAAAAAAACTTGTCCTGCTCACCAACCCACTCTTTCCTGCTTCCTGGCCCTGGCATTTCCCTCCACCGGGCATAGAACCTTCATAGGGCCAAGGGCCTCTCTTCCATTTGATGACCGAGTAGGCCATTCTAACAACTTCTACAAGCAAATAACATTGTTCGATATTGCCATATCACAGGTGGGTTTGGCAAGCTAATTTGAATGATGAGGCAAGAGTTTTCAGCTATAATTAGAATCAACTGAAAAACTTTAAAAGGACATTTTACAGGGACCCCCTCTAGACTCACTGCTTCAGCCTTCAATGTAGTTAAGAAACTGAACTTTTTCTTTTTCCTTGGAAGATACCAGATGATGCACAGAAATAGCTTTGTCATGTATCTGTGACTTCCATTTGTAGTATCATATCAAAGTGGTTGCTAAAGTACCAGTATTTGGCCAGACTGAACCTCCAAGTTCTAGGACTACAGGTTTTAAACATGTCCAGACAATGGCCTTGACTTTAAGGTCTTCCTTTGGGGGTGACAGCGGTGACTCATGCAGAAAGGGTGCTTGTTTCTCTGGCAGAGGTCCTGGGTTCAATTCTGAGGATTCCCATGGTGACTGCCAACCACCCATGACTACATTTCCATGAATCCCAGTCACTCTTCTGACGTCAGGAGGAATAGGCATGCACCTGATGCACGACATACATGCAGGCAAAACAGTGATGTACACGAAAAGGAAATAAATAAATCTAAAGCAATTTTTAAAAAACTAACTTTCTGTCAAGCTTCAATTTCAGCATCTGAAGCTACTACCTGTATACTGAGCAAAATACATATATAATTATTTATAATCAGCATGCTTGCGGTTTACCATATTAGTGATCGTTGCTAATATTTGCATCTAAGATTCTACCACTTTTAAATTATATCGTGTACATCTTGCCTTGATTTCAATGTACATTTTTCCCACACTTTATTCTTTTAATAACAGGAAAAATCTTAAGATGGGTGTGGTTATTTATTTGGGTGTTTAGGTAACTCTTCAAAAACTTTCTACATGCATCATTATAATCCAAGGGGTCTGAAAACTCAATTAAGCACAATATTACTTGAGCTGTCACTAAGAACAGAATGGTCAAGTTAGTAGGGCTTCTGTTTCCTCCATTTAAATAACAACACAATTATGTCACTATTAAAGTACATGCTTTTGGTCCCACATGCCACACTCTGTGGATCACATACTGACAAAATTGTCATTTACTTATATTTATATTTATTGTAGCAAGGAAAAAATATGTCCCTTCTGTCTCAAGATTTTTGTTTTTTTAAGAAAAGTTACATGCTTCTATATATGTGCAGGATCATTTTTTTTCTAAGAAGGTTTTCTAAGAGGAAATACAGCATGCTTAGCTTTAGGCATCCCTTACACCAGGTGAAACATATGGTAAGCATGGTATCAGACGTGTGGGCCAGGCAAAGTGAACTCCATCCTTTCAGTTTCTTTGTTTGCCTCAGAACACTCCCCACCTTAATACTCCATGATAATCTCTGGCCCGTGAAACAACCAAACTCTGCCTGTTTCTCTCAACCTGGTGGTGACAGCTTCCAGCTGGTCACCTGATCAATCATACCTGTCAGTGGCCCCCCCAAGTCTGAAGCTTGATTGCCCTTGTTTGTTTGTTTTCTTAGGGTGCTCCACGACTTGGCTGGCGGGCTTCCTATTTTGTGCATTAAATGTGAAAGTCGCAGACCACACCATCTGGGAGGAAAAGGAAAGTCTGGCAGGACTCACTTGGCCTTGATTTCTATCAAAGCTCCTGGAGCAGTCACCTCCAGCCAGCTTGTTTTAGCCACACTCTGTAGACATGCAGGAGGACACACAGTGTGGTTTCTATGTATTGTTGTTTTATTGCCTTTTGCTTCACACTTGCGTTTCTAACTGGAGCAATCATTAGATAACAGGGGGAAATGTAAGGTGTCTTAGAAAAAAAAACTCACCTATGTTTTGATGCTTGTCGATTTACTCCATTCACACAAGTACATGAACAACCCCAAAGAGGTGACCGTTCACAGGATTGCCTTCAAATACAAGGGGCTTTCTCTGACTCCTGGAAGGAAAGTATTACAGGTTATATTTATTTATTCAGTGACCTCTAAGATATGTGACATGAAACATTCCCCCTTTAGCTTTTGTCATGTTTAAGCTACAAAATATGAGGGTTAGCAGGAGACAGGATGCAGAAAGGCTTGCAGAGGTCAGTACTCTGGGTGCTGGAGTATGACATGTGACAGGGAACATGACCCAACCATGTCTCTCAAAGTCATAGCATTTTCCATCTTTAGTTCGTAACTAGCTGGGAATTTTGAAGAAGTCCCTAACAGACAAATCTCTTTGGCGTCTCTCTGTCTTTTCTCCCCTATGTTTGTGTATCAGACCAAGCAAAGGTAACGCTTACCTACCCAGCACTCTACAATATCCTAGGTGACCAGTGGCTGTCTATCAAGTTCCTGTAGCATGCTGTGTGAGCCAAAGACAAGGAACTAGTATGCAATGAGTGGTCCAGGCTCACAAGCCATCAAGAGCTAATGTGGAAAAAACTATCATCCCTGAGGAGCAGTACTCCTTATAGGGCAACATACATTCAAGGAAATACAGGAAGGACCAATGCAAACATATATGGTCTCACTTTCCAGAGAGACAAATAGAACATCCCGGAAAACCACTTGTTTTCTATCACTTCTATGCCACCCCTAACGTCTGCAGTGTTCAGGTAAATAAGACACAATGAAGAGGCAAACTCAGACCACATCTACACATCATAAGCAGGGGAAAGATCAAAACTGCGTTATGAACATACATGTAATGTTTATGAAAAGAGCACCCCAAAGATGCTTGAACCCCTGAACTTCCCACTCCACAGTCAGCACCTGCATTTTAAAATATTGTTTCTGTCCAGGCTTACCTCATGCTGGAAGTAGATTCCATTCCCTGTCATGCTGTTCTGGCTAATCATCTCAGTGAGTAGGCGATGGCCAGTCTGGAAAGCAGATGTTTCCATGGTAGTTTACCAAGATGGGAAACAGTGTGTTTATCAGACACAAGAATATTCTTCAGGAACTACAGTCAAGCAAGCTAATGTTCCATGTTTCATAGAAAAGTGAACATGCTTGAATGTGTTATCTGATAGGAGCTTCCTTCATATAAGTATATGAGATGCATTTACACTATTAGTACAGGCAATTTTATTCTTACATTCAGTGGCTCCTGTAATCACTGGATAGTTCCTATAATAACACCTGGAAATGAGCTCCACCGTGGAATGTGATAGAAAGTACTCAGGTTTTGTTCTCTTCCGTTTTGCAGAGAGGTTTGGAGTATGCAGAGATCAGGACTCTTGAAAGTTGTCATACATGCCAGCTCCAAGAGAATAACAACAGAGGTATCCTGCAACTTGTGACTTTCTATTCATCATTCTTTCCACAAATATTTACTAGAAAACTTAGTATAATAGTGTAGAGATTATTGAGGCTTATGTCAACATTTAATGCAGAAGACAAGATCTCATTAGCTAAGTATGGTTAGATAAATTTTAAAGGCTATGTTCCCATGGGATTTATTTCATATTGTGAGAACACATTTACTATGCTTAGTAGTAAATAAACTTTACTGAAACAGAGATAAACACTTGTTCCATATACATAGAGTTCAATAATTTTCCTTTTAATGGTGCAAGTGGGTATAAGTGATTTCGTGAGGGAGGAGGGTTCAGAGCACAACTTATAGGAATTTCCACCATTTGTATCATAGTATTGTCTGATCTTGAGCCATCTTGTAGCCTACACCTTCTTTGAGACAAGATCTTTCATTAGCCTGGAACTCTTCAAGTGAATAAGCTGGCTGGCCAATGGGTTTACAAGTCTTCCCCTCACTAGTGTTTGGATTAAAAGCAATTACACTATGTCCATCTTTTATTAGGTTCAAATATGGTTTCCATGCTTTAAAGGCAAGTACCTAATCTACTCTCTTCCCATCCCTAGCTAAACTGACAACAAACCCCACATTAATTGTGATATCAGGGATCATTCATCTTAGCATGGTTGGTGTATGATTTGGATTATCACCTGGATTATTTTTTTCTAAATCCCAGATGTTTCCTGAAGTATACCTAGAATGGTCTTTACAAGGGCAATTCATGATGGCTGGGAGGTAGTGAATGAAGTAATTCCTCGATAAATCCTTGGTGTGGTGGCATTACTGGTACTTGGCAAAAGATAGGGAGTAGAATCTATATGGAGAAGAAGGTCTTAAGACACGTCTTTAAATGCTATCTGTCTGTATCTTCTTTTCTCCTCTTTCTGTCCAGCAAGATGTGCTTCCATAGTCTCCTGTTGCCATCATAGGGCCAAGAGACCATGGGTTGAACTCCCTACAACTGCTAGTGAAAAGTAACCATTCCTCCTACGAAGTTATTTCAACTAGGAATTTGATTACAGCAATGGTAAAAGTAAATAATACAATGTATCTACTGATGTGTGTTGTTAAAAGCATACACAAGGTTTTAAGACAAACTCACATCACAGAAAGGAGGGAGAATATTGGTAGAACCCTTGGTTAGAGGGAAGGGGAAGTCCACAAAGAAATGGACAAAGAGCTAATTTTCTTTGTGTAAAGATTACATTTACCAATAAGGTGGCAGTAAGAGTCTTAGTAATTCTAAGTAGACAGAAACGGCATCCAAGAAGGAAAGCTAAAATGGAAATATAGTTGGATAAAGATTTGAACATCAAGTGGATTTATTTAAAAGACACATGAAAACTTCCAATGTAAGATATTTGATTTGTATTAGTGGTAATATAATGACACAGACCTTTCAAAAATATCTGGCAATTTTATTACCAGAATCCCTTACAGTGCCTTGGAGGAAGAATATACAAGATTAATATCTATTGTAAAGTTCCTCTGAACACATTTAGCATTCGTTTTATTTTGTTTGGGGTGTGTTTTTATTTTCCAAGTTCTCAGCCAGCCAAATTCATGTTTTAATACACTGCCTGGGCCAAGTCTCTCAGAACAACTTCCTGTCTGGCTTGTCTAACATGGACCTCTTAACTGTCTGTGAGCTTTGCTAAAGGGAGGATATGAAATCAACAAGCTTAAGGTGAAAATAAATAACCATCCAGTTCGAACAAAGCGCTTGCTTCAGACAACAGTTCTGAGCCAAGTTCAGGGGCACCCAACAAATCTTCCCAGCTATCTTAAGAGAGTGTTTCTTTTAAAGTTGATTTGGAGAATATATTTTGAGGTTCTAGGCACCACACATGCTAAAGTGGCTCAAGAATTATCATGTATTGATGATGGTTCATGATGCTCTTCCCAAAAACAAGAACTCGGTCATCTAATCAATAAAACAATTCCTGGTCTTTGAACTGGTTCCAGGTCAATTATTCTTGGCAGGATTTTGGCTCTCTCGATTATTCTGACCCAAACTGTGAATAATGGCCCCAAATTGCACAATATACAGAAACCATCTGTTTGATAGGAACAAGAGAGATGATGTCATTGAGGCCATTTCTAATCTAAATTTAGTGTCCTGCCAGTTCTGATGTCACAGCATTGGCAACACACATGGCAGAGTCTAGTTTGTGAAGGATGAGCTTCTTCAAGAAGGAGATTGTTTCATTCCATGAAGGACGTCTCATGTCTTCTGAGTTGGAGGTAGAAATGGCAAGAACTGACTGTCAAATGCCTAGCATGTCATAGCAACAGTTTCAGCAGTTCATACATGTATTGCTATGTCGTGTGACTTCCAAAGACAAATGAAGTTCTTGGTCTTTGGAAAAGGAAGATGACACAGAAGTTTGTGTCAGCATAAATAGAAAAGGATATCACAGCAAAGGAAGATTGTTAGGTATAGTTCATGTTGAGGATTCCAGGGATGGAGAATGGGAAAATCATGGAGAATTAGATGGTAAAATTGATTGACAAATATAAACTCCAAGATGTGTTTACAGACATGTAAGTGTTACACGTAGGAAACCTGGGGAAATTATCTACAGTCAACCTTGGAAATTTTGTCCTTTTTTGGTGGAAAGGGATGTATTGTCATCAGCAGCAGCATCCTGGGAAACAGATAAGCAGAACTTCAGAAGAATACACTAAAAATCACTGCAGGATTAGATTATCATTTCCAAGGCAAAATGTTAAGAAACTTGAGGTATTGTTAGAGGGAAGGACGGTAAAGGAACATGAAGGAACAGATGTCAGATACCTTGCTACAAAAAGACTTCCTATATAGCTGAAGATGCTGCAAAGGCTAAGGATGTGGTTTAGTGAGTAAAGTATTTGCTGTCCAGTCATGAGAACCTGAGTCATGAGTTCAGGTCTCCTGTACCCACATGAAAAGCTGAGAACCTGAGTTCAGGTCTCCTGTACCCACATGAAAAGCTGAGAACCTGAGTTCAGGTCTCCTGTACCCACATGAAAAGCTGAATGTGTCACAAATGTCATGAATGCAGAGCTGGAGAGCTCATACCAGAAAATGATAGAGTTCAATGGACAGCTAAATTTCAGGGAGAAGACCCTGTCTCAAAAGGTAAGATGGAGATTAATAAAAGGAGACATTTGATGTTAATATCGTATGTCTCTCTTCATGCTCATGTGGGGAACTGTGTCCCTCAATGGCACGGGTGCACATAAATATACATACGTAGGTACACACATGCACACACACACAGACAATGAGAACATGAATGTATGTATGAATGAATGAATGAATAAATAAATAAACAAACAAATAAATAGATAAATAAGATAAAACTGTGACATGTTCATGATCTTACACCAAAGTCAACTATGGTACAATATAATGATGCAGCCAATGGCTATACGTTCCTGGGGGAATTATATATTTTGTCAGCCATATGAAATAACTGGATATGGTTGGGAACTTCTTAAAGAGATTATGTCTATATTCATTGTAAAAGAACAATAAAGGAAATACACTTAGATTGAGGTTGGAGGGATGGGATGGCTCAATGATTAGGAGTGTTTCCCACTGTCCCTGAAGACCAAACTTTCGTTACTGCTTCCCATCCTGGAAGAATGGCAAAAGCCTATAACAACAGGCCCAGGGGACCTAGTGCCCCTTTCTGGCCTCTTCAAGCACCAGACATGCATATATAGGCAAACCTTCATACACATGAAACTAGATTTTTAAAAGCTTTAAGGAGAATCATGGAAAGATCAGCAAATTAATGCTCAGAGCAAGGGAGAGAGGACCTTGTTGAAAGAGCATTTTCTTGATTACAAACTTGTTGGCAATCCAGTTAGAACAATGGTTTACAAATACAGAAGAAGTTGTTTCTAGTTTGTGTGTTTTCTAGAGACCTATAGAAATGCTATACTGGTGGGTTCCAGCCAAGGTAGCATTACAGAGACAAAAGGTCATTGGATTATCCTCATCATAAACATATGTCTTCTACTAATGTTCATTTTCTCATCACTCATTAAATATGCTGACACAATCTTCCAGCAAGGGAGAAGGAAAAGCATAGTTTCATATCATCCCCCACCTCCTTTAAATTTTTTTTTTTCTGGAGAACTAAGTAGTGTATGATAGGGCCCCTCCAGTGTGACAATGAGGTTGGGAACAAGGAATGATATGAGCCATGGGTGCAAAATATCCAGTTCCCCTTCTGAAACGCATACAGACATTTCAATGCTTCACTTATCTTGTATTGTAAACTCCAACTTCAGGAGAAATATTCACCAGACAGGTCATAAATCATGCCCAAAGACAGGTGCAATAAATACCAATGTCAAAAAGTTACAAAGTAAAATTATATTGTTTTGACAAGGCCTCCAGATGCGCTGACAACGAGCAAGTAAATGACTCTTTTCTTAGAGCCCTCGTGGTTAACTACTACATAGGTCCAGAAATCACCCCAAGTCTTCATGAGAATGGCAAGGTTTTAACACTTGTCATCCTCAAGATATTCTCTTCCAAAACAAGACAGGTAAGATGACTTTACACATTTAATGAGGTCAGTGGGCATTAAAATGGTACATGTAGAAAAATTGGAAGGCTACACAGTGCTGCCATGGAAAATCTGTTTGCAAGTCAACACGTTCAAATTTTCATTTACATATATTTACAAACAATGCAACATAGTATGCATGATATGACTTATTAATGAAGTAACCCACTAGCTATTTTTAAAAGAATAATATATTCATATCTTCCACCTTCATAGATTTTTTTTGGCTTTACACATCCAAATCAAATCAATTTTATACTAACTGCATAATTTTTTAGATAAAATACCTTGATTCTATCAGTTTTCAAAACTGTTCAAGCATCATGGTTTTTCAGTAAAAGTACTGGTTGTGATAAAAAATCTTTATTAAAAAGACAAAGATCACATGTTTTACATAATGCTTGTACAAGGAAATAAGATTGGATGTCAAGCACAGGTCTTTCCCTTTAGCTGGACATTTCTTCTTCCATCAATATCTTATGAATGTGTCAGTCTTATTTCATCTAATAATTAAATAAATAAAAATTCTATTTTTGATGTACTATAGACTCTCTGTTTGCTTTTTTCTGTTTATGAATACTAAAAATGCACTAAAGGTCTGAAGGAATAGACTGAATATTTCAAATTTCTAAAACTGTTTCATTTGAATTAAATCCCTGAGATATATTCCTCAAAATTGTAATTGCTGATGATTAAAATCTTATGCCCCTATGCACAAAAAAATATTGTTTGTTCGTGAATGACCCAAAGTACAGTTGGTTTCATTAACAATCTTTGTTTACCATATATATTTATGTTGCTCCCTCTGAACAGTTGAAACACTATTAGGACTGGAAAGATGGTTCTGAAGTAAGAGAACCCACTTCTTTTTAAAGGAAAGTCTGTAACTCCAGCTTCAGGGGACCTGGTATCTCAGATGGCATCTGAATAGATGACGCACGCGCGCGCGCGTGCACACACACACACCAATCTAAAAAGGCCCTGAGTTATCAAATGTATGAGAAGTAAAAGATATTTAAAGTCTCCACTACATCTTCCAAAAACTAAATCTAGGGCAATCAAGTTAGTGACCTTTGACTCAGTTATGGGGAGATTGACTGGGTACCTTCTACCTTCTATTTTTTTTTTTTTTTAATTTAAGACCTTTATTAACAGGTGCTTGCAGTTTGTTGACTTTTTTGAAAAAAAAAAATCAAGTTGTAAACTATGTTACAAATTAAAAATGAAGTTCTTAAAAATCTCAACTTGACCAGATATGAAACAATTTAAAAACCATTAAAGGTGTATTAAGAAAAACCAGGCCTTTTTTTTTCCCCTTAAAAAACACGTTTGTCATTACCAAAAAGAGACAGCTTTAGGTAAAAATAATAAAAACCCCATGCTGCATAGATAATGCAGACAGCTCTAATGTATCTGGTCAACGGGCAAAAAGCAAGCACTTAAGGTCTTCAGCTCCCATCTTTGTTCATTTCTTATTGCTAGAATTTCTATTTCTTCTTGTTGGGTGACCAAACTGGACGATGGTAGAGATGGTAAGCTGGCATTTACTCAACCCTGTGCTGCTCAGCCTCAGGAGCGGATTCTAAGCAGGTGAATCGAATGCTTTTGTCTCTTGGCCATCTTGTGGTTTAGGGTGGGTTCTCTGGGCTTCTGCTTCGATAGTTGAAGTTGTGGCGATATGCTGAGGTGGCTGCTGACGTTGGGTCTCATCTCCTTGATTTTCTTTGTCCTCTTCATTGCCATCCTCTCTAGGCTGTCTTTGGAGAGGAGGGCCCTTGTGGAATCGTGGTCTGTAACCCGATATGCAATTACCAGTAAAATTACCAGAATAGTGAGAGTGGGGAAAAGGACGAGGGATCGGAAAGCGCTCCTGAAGGCCAGGCCCAACAACTCCGGCCCTATCGCAGGCGAACGCTCCCATCTTACTACATGCGGAGACCCTATGCTCACCGACCACAGTATTCCAACCCCCCTGTGCAAGAAGACGTGATGGAGGGTGCTGACAACCAGGGTGCAGGAGAGCAAGGTAGACAAGTGAGACAGAATATGTATCGTGGTTACAGACTACCTTCTATTTTTTACACCAGCTTAGAACCACATTAGACTGAAGTTAGAAGTACAAAGATTCCATAACACTCTAAGTTGCAGAGTGCTGAGGTGAGCTCCACGCTCATCTGCATAAGTAGTCCAGAATGAGTCTATGGTAGACCTTGCTTATAGGCTTTTTTTCCCTATTGTTTCCTCCTTCGGGAAAAGAAAAGAAAAATCACAAACACGTTTCTGCACCACTATCTACAATATTCTCCTTGAAAATACCTATTGTATTAAAAGGTATCAGCCCTTGAGCTTCCCACAAGAGACCTGCTTCTACTAAAATGATGAATTCTTTGGGTTGTGTGTTGTGAGTTAGTTAAACTTATGACCTAGCGGGGAGCAAAAGTCAGGGCTGGTGGGCCTGGTAGCCACATCTTATAAACTGGGCCAATGTGTTGCCCGGGAAAGGAATGCATGGCCATAAATGAAGGCACTTGGAGGGTAAGGGTCATGGTTTGTAATTAGCACAGACTATTTAAGAAAAAAATAAGAAAATAATGTTTTACAAGCTAGTAGAAAGAGAAGTAAATAAGCATTTAAATGTCTCAATAGTGAGTTCTGTCCCTGTGTGTGGCTTATTTTATAAGCATTTTGTTTTAAGGTACTAAAAGAAAAGGCATACGGAAAAACATCCATCACCCTGAAACATGACCACATAGGCCATCAGAGTTCTTCCTTGTAGGATATTGGCAAGAGGTTTACTTTATGAATTCTTGATAATTCTGTTCTAAAAGTCACTGTGGCACAGAACAGATGATAAGCAGAATTTAAAAAAAAAAAACAAAAGTATCTGCAAATGGTGAAAGAAGACTAATATCCTGGTTCAGCCAGGCTGAAAACTATTTTTTGTTTGTTTGGGATTTTTGTTTGTTTGTGTATTTGTTTTGGGTGGGTTTGTTTGGAGAGCTTTTTGTTTTGTCTTGTTTGCTTTGTGTTTGGTTTTTCTTTTCTGCTTGAGTGGGTTTTTTGTATTTGGTTTTTTGGTTGTTTGTTTTTTGTTTGTTTCTGGACAGACTATGTACGTAGCCAGGCTTGAGTGACTTGCTAATGTCTGTCTTGGGAACACTCAGTGTCCCAAAGAAATAAAACGACTTTTCAGCTCCATGCTCAGCTCTGAGAGAGACTTAAAATTCTGCCCAGGAGGTGACTTCTGTGCAAGCACAGGTAATTCAGAGGATACACCAAGTTTACTCTCAGTTCTCCCAGGCATGTTTATAATCATGGCCCTTGTTTTCTACATGGAAATGGAAGAATATTAAAGTTAGCCTTGTCTTGTACTAAACATATTGGGGAAATGATACATATCTAGAAAATTTACAAGTGAAGATGTCTAAGCAAGTCAGGGCATCCATCTATCTCTACTCAGGGTGCTAAGTATGAGCTGTCATTGGCATTGATCTGAGTACCAGCTACAAAATATTCTGTGTAAGCTGTAAGGAAAGTTTTGGCCATAGTAGAACTACACAACCAGCGAGCCCGCTGTTATTTTTCTACTAAGTATTGGTTGCATTTTGTTGTAATTTCATTTAGAAATGTATAAAATTTCCTCAGTATCAATACTGACAAAGTTGATCATAGAATGCCTTACTTTGAAAGATGTTATAAAATTATAAAGATACCAGATGCAATCTTATTATATTCTACAATGAACAGGAAAATGACCAAAATCTTGACAAGAGATTTGACCTCCTGGCTGCTCGATCCTAAGGCATGGAAGGAGTATTTAATGATATACTGCTACTGAATATTTTCACCTAGATTTTAATTTTATGTTTTTAATCATTTTACTCTGTTTTTAAGTTAGAATTAACACGGGGGGTGATAGAAAGTCCTAAAAATCCAAGGCATGGTAAAGAACACCCACTTATGCAGGCCATTCTTTCTACTGGGTGACCTTTCTGCCATGTCTATAATCCATCACAGAACACTTAAGCACAGGTCCCTTTAACCCTCTCCTCTGAACTTTACTCCTTCTCTGATACAGCTGTTTATCTTCACCCTAATGCCTGGTTGTGTGCCTAATGGAATAAACTGTACGGTATTATTTTTATTCTTTGACATCCAAACCTGGACGAACGATGAATCTATGTTACTTCTGTGATTCAGGGCACCAACTTTGAACTGCCTTAAATACAATGTAATAAATTTCATTGTGGTTTTACCGTATTTGTTCTTCTTAATTAATTCCACAAGATCCTTGCCACTCCTGTACTAACTTCAGATGGGAAGAATAAACTCAAGAAACTGACCACACAATTGGTTAAGACCACACAAATTGTCCATTAATTATTCTGAAAATACTGACTTATATAGTCAGTCTGTTTTTTTGTATCATGCTTATAAACAATGGAAGTGGCAGAGCTAAAGAGCAACCATAACTCTCTGCAAAGCCTTGAGTCAAGTGTGGAGCTTCTGTGCTTGTTAATAATTGGTTGTTATAACAATGGTTTGTACTTTTATGATATAAACCTCCCCCAAAATGAGCTACAAACAGAGAGTCTCAAAAAATTCAATAATTTTGTCTTCAAAAGGCTAAAAATAAATTTAAATATTGTATAAAGAGAGATCCCATTTTAATTATTTACTTTCAATATTAAAGGAAATCATACAGTTTGAAGTGTTTTAAGTTTTTATAAAAAGTATGTTGCAGGATAAGTAATAAATAAGAAATAAAACAAGTTAATTAATTTTATACCTTTTCTTCTAGACTAATTTGTTTAAATTAGTCTTTATGTATATATATATAGAGAGAGCACAGATGCTATAAGCATTGAGTCTCATTTGATATGTAGTTTTAGTATGTTCTTTCCTCAGTGATAGAAAATTCTGCTGATTGTATAAAAAAATCACATGGATTCATTATCACATTCATCATAAGAGAAGCATCTGTCTTCTTCCTATTTTGTTTCCTTTTCCTTTTTCTTCTTTCTCTAAAATTTGGGACCACAGCATCCAAAGATTGCAACTGTGTGTATTTTTTCCTTTTACTCAGTGTTATTAATTTTCAGGAATGACGCCCATGTTAATTGTTGAATTAATCTTGATAAACTAGATGTTGCCTTTGACTGATTGGTATGTCAGAGCCCAGCGTGGAGTCCACTCTGGTTCTTCAGCAGCACTCCCTCTGCTTTACCAACTCTCATCACTACCTTCTGATATCATACTCAAACGGTTCCCGCTGGACACCACCCTCTATCAACTCTTTAAAAAGCTGTAATCATCTGGAACGGGTCCCTGAAGAGAGGCAGGCCATTTGCTTTTAATCAAAGGGCAAAGTTTGCATTAAACTCCATAAACACAATCAGGGGACCTGTATAAATAACAATCTGTGCATATCATTTTGATTTTTGCGGACACTTGGTCTCTGGTATTGATCTTTCTAAAGGTTGTGAAAAATCAGAGGGCAAAGTGCAAAGTTCAAAAGTGGCTACTTGCCTGGAGGTTTACTGAAAGAAAGCATCCCGCGGAAGTCCTCTGGAGTAATCCGAGGAAACTTTTCCCTTTTTCTTCCCGCTTTGAGGAAGGATGTTGTTGTTATTTAGTTTTTAAGGTTAATTCCTCTTGGAGAAAAATAGCATGAAATGTTGGGAAGCAGGAACGGAATGAAACCTTTCGGGGCTGGCAGAGAACAGGTCCACAGTGTCACACAGGTGTGTAACTTTTCCACGGGTAAACTTTGCACCCTCTGAGCATCTCTTTTTATTCATAAGCCAAAACCATACACCAAGAGATTGTACAAGTAAAAGAAAAGTGACAGGAAAAAAACAACAACATTGTTATTTATAATAAAATTGAGTTGTAATAACCAATCCAAGCAATTGATTGACAGTATGAAGAAACACTAAAGTTTGTTTTTTGCTCTCACCCTCCAGATTTGATTTTTTGTTTTTTGATTCTTTTGTTTTGTTTGTTTTGTTGGGGATTTTTGGTTTTTTTTCTCTTGTTTGTTTTGTTTTGTTTGCTTTTAGTTTAGTTGTGTTGTTTTTGTTTTTGTTTTGTTTGTTGTTTTGTTTTGTTATGATTTTTTGGTTTTTTCTCTTTTTTTTCATTTGTATTTTTGTTTTTTCTTTTTGTTTGCTATGTTTTGTTTTTTATTGGTTTTGTCTTTGTTTTGTTATTTGTTTATTTATTACTGTACTGTAAGCATTTACTGAGAATATTTCTATACACAAAAAAGTCAAGACTAAAGCACTACTATGGGCAGAGCTAATTCCTAAAGAAAACCAAAGCTTTGCAGAAAAGTCCTCTGGGCTTGACTTGATACTGCTGTGTTTCCACACTTCCCATGCATTTTTTTAAGGAAGTGCCCATTCATCTGGACCCTCTAAAAGGCTCCCTAAGGGCAGGCTACCAGTCAGGCCAGAGGACCTGGACTTCAGTAATCTTGTCCCAGAGTCAGGTGGTGGAGGCTGGTTATTTTCAACAAAATTAGTCATCCTTTAGGATGCTTATTCTTCCTGCTTTTCCCCCCAACCCTTTTCTTTTTTATTATTTCATCATTCAGAACCTCAGCTTCCTTTCAAATTACTAAGTGGCAATCTATTTGTGCAGTCTATTTGAAATTTTCGTCCTAATCGGAGGGGAAACACAATCATTTTGGTCATAAGACTCCAGCTTATAGCTATCCACCAGCCACTGGAGTGCTTATGAAATAGCACCAAAAAAAATCCAATTTTTTTTTTAAAAGACATAAAATTTGGGAAGCTGTTGTTTTATGGGACTGATGGGATGAGGTTTATGAAGTTTCTTACGCTCTCACATTAGAAGGATATAGTTGATATATAAATTAATAAATGGAACAGAAAGCATCCTGCACTGAAGAGTTTATAAGGCACAGGAGCCGTGGGGTTTTAAGGAGGGGCATCTGGGGAAACATCTGAGAAGAGAGAATAGCTAAGGGCGTGGCCGATTGAACGTGGGATGTCTGATGCCACTCCGTTCTCAAAAACAAGACCGGCAGGAGAGAAAGCATGAGATCCTAGAGTGAGGATGAGATGTCTGTGTTTAGATCTGTTTTGTGTGCTTTTGGGGAAAACATAAAGAAGTTTTAAATTGTCAGTCTACAATAAATGCAAACATGGGGGTAGACATTAACATAAGTAGAACGTCAACAAGGGAGAGATTATGGATTTCAGGTGCTAGAACAATAATGGCAGATGCTGACTTCTGCTTATACCATTTAGAGAATCCCACTTCCAGCATGGAAAGGAGGGCGATCTTTGGAGAATTGGGGAAATAGCTTTAAAATCTGGTTTGACATACAAGTGGAGAATAAGCAAGCAGGATTAACTAAAATGAGTTGAAAATGGTATTTTCTCTTATACAAAGTGAACCAGTACAGTTTTGAGGAGGCTGGTTGTGTTAACATGAATATAGATATTTCTAGATTTGATTCTACCATCCGCAGTGGGTGGAACAAGCAAAAGACAGGCAAGTAGAGAGAAAACCCCACTCTCAGATTGTTGCTTTTTGTACACTGTATGACATCGATTCAGTCCTCTATCCTGAGCTAAAGATGAAGCAGATGTCACAGCTTCAGAGCTTCCCAGGACCCAAAGAAGGGAACCAGAAGCAGGCATGCTTAGAAGAGGAGGGGCAGGGGGGGAAGGAACTGGAGAGAGAGCTGGCAAGAGGGGTAAGAGGACTGACTGCTTTAACAGAAAACCCAGGATCAGTTCCCAGTGCTTACAGGGTGGCTCACAGCCATCTGCAACTCCAGTTCCAGAGGATCAAACATCCTCTTCCAGCCTTTACAAGTACCAGACACACACTCACACACACACACACACACACACACACACACAGGCACAAGCATATGCATATGTAGGCAAATCATTCATATCTATAAGAGAAAAATAAATACATCTTTTTGCCACATAACTTTGTATTTAGACTAGAGTCAAGAGAGGGCCAGAGAATACCACAGGATGAAGGCAGTGCAATAAAGAGATGAAGTTCAAGGAGCAGCCACATGTGATGCCCTTGGTCCCCTCTCTGTAACAGAACCTACTCTCCTCACCCCACAGACTGACCACAGACAAGAGACTCCACCTCATCTGTCCAGTGTTTCCACTTTTCCTGCTCTTCCCAGCTCTAGTGCAAAATGAAGAAATGCAAATCTTTTCCCAGAGCTGTGGACTCTCAGAACATGAATTCCTCATGAAGGACACGAAGGCGTATCTTCACGAGTTATTATTATGTGAGACACTTTGTAATTAATTTATTACCATAAGCCAGGGTTTCTTTGCCTGGTAATCAGTTGAATCCTGTGAGATAGCTCTCACATGAAATTGCTTTCCTTCAGCTACTTCATTTTATCCACGAGCTATAAGCAGGTGCTTTCTTTCTCCTCTGATCTTGAATTCCTCATGTGAAAGAGTGGTTATGGCAGCCATGCCTATACAGAGCAAGTATCAGTGGGAAGTAGAAAGATGCTCTGAGCATTTCTATGCCAACTTGTAAGTGTAAAACAGCAGAGGTTGGATTCTGAATTATACATTTTTATAATCACATATACCAGTAATAGTGTGATGCTTGTGTCTGGACTCTACATTTTTATTTTATTTTTCTCTTAATGGCAAGACATTAAGGCTTAAGTACTTGAGCTCCAGAGATTCTGCAGATGAGCATTTCTATTCTGCCTACATATATTTTACATGTGATGTAATCTTGCTGATTCATTTCTTCATATGAGGCATGAGGACCGATAAGTTGAGTTATTTCATCACAGAATAGTAAAGCTGATAATTTATAAGTACAGAGGTTTGACGACACGCCACTTTCTGGAACAACTGATAAACATTAACTCTAAGCCATTGAGGGATCTGAAGTGAGAGCTGAGCATTTTATTTCATTTGCACAGGTGAGGAAACCTAGACAAAATAAGTGAATCAACTTGCTGGTATCCACTTAGCCCGTAAGGGCTGAGGCCTGGCTCTGACTCCAGGCTGTCTGGCTGTCGAATACGAGATGCATGCATTCTCCCTGTGTAGATGAAATATTGCCTGCAGAGTGTCTGGCACACAGGCATGCAATAAATGTCACTTGTTATTTTTATTTTGCATTTTTCTATCACTTTATTTTGACTTCAATGTGGGAGAGGTGATTATCCAAAGATGGGAATTATCCAAGGATTGTGATAGTCAGAGGCAGAGGAAATATTAGATTTTCCTGAGTGGGAGAAGGATTTAAGACTCCCAGCCCTTGAGCCAGAGCAGAGCAAGACACGAATGTCCATAAGCCTTCTTTGCTCCACATCTGTTTTTATTTTTCAGTTTATCAGCCTGCTCTTTCATGACAGAATTTTGCAATATTCTGCTCCCCTGGTGACTTATAGAATATCAAGGGAAGAGAGAGAGAGAGAAAAAAGAAAAGCTTTTAGCCAACTTCAGCTTTTCCTTCCTTAAAACCATAGATAAGCTCTGGCTGGACACCATGATTTTGTCTGAAAAGGCTAATTCATGCTTCTCCCTGTTATCTGCTCAAAAGAGGAATGCTGTCTTTACCAGTGCCCAGCACGGCTGATAGTCCCCTGTCCCACAGGGTCCCGATGGTGGCCTGTGAAGATAAGACAAGCCTGGGGCCCAGCACTGCCAAGATAGCGAGCAGTTTTTCTCCATTGGAGTTCAGGTGTGGGCATCTTTAGTATGTGATATCTATGTCACCACGTCAAGGTTGGCGTCTGACAAGAACATGAAGAGGAGAGAGTAGCGGTGTATGGGTACTAAGTTTATCTCTTGCAGAAACAGCTGCTCTTTCAGAAATTACAAGCAGAGATGACCTCTAGTCCTAGGTTTCTTGTAATAATATATTTAGCTGGGCAAAATGGTACAAGCTTAATCTAAGCAGTGGGGTGGCTGAGGCAGGAGGATCATGTGTTTGAAACCATTGTGGGATACAAAGACAGTTTTAGACTTGCTTTAGGCTACGATAGTGACATCTTGTCTCAAAGGAAAACAATTAAGACTGAAAAATAAAGAGTTCTTGTTTGTTGTTTGTTGAAAGAGCCTGGAGATAGCTCAATGGATAAAGTGCTTGCCGTTCAAGCAAGTACTGAATTCGAGTCTACAGCACCCAAATAAGAGCTGAGTACAGCAGTATGTGCTGTAACTACAATGCTTGGCTGAAGATGCAGGAGAATTCCTGGAGGCTTTCTGGCTAGTGATTCTAGCAAAATTGAGGCACTCCTGGTGAGAGGCACCCCAGGTGGGAGGCATTTCAGGTGTGAGGCACCCCAGGTGGGAGGCATTTCAGGTGTGAGACACCCCAGGTGTGAAGCACTCCAGGTGTGAGGCACCCCAGGTGTGAAGCACTCCAGGTGTGAGGCACCCCTGGTATGGTCTCAAAAATAAATGAAGAGTAACTAAGGAAGATATTAGAAGTAGATCTCTGGCCTCTAGTAGCCTAGAAAACACACACACACACACACACACACACA
>NW_022196911.1:108035986-108066682 GCF_008632895.1 Mastomys coucha
GAGAGAGAGAGAGAGAGAGAGAGAGAGAGAGAGAGAGAGAGAAACAGACAGAGACAGAGACAGAGAGAAAGGAGAGAGAGGGAGAGAGAGAGTTCGAAATTGAGGGAAAGAAACCACTCGCATCTACTTCAGCAAGAGTTCCTTCTGCAGTGAGAAGCTGCCCTTGAGAATGGCCAGCATGCTCTCAGGTGAGCACTGGGATCCTTTGGAAACCATGCGAGGCACTGTTCATCTCACACAGAACGTTTATGACGGGTTACAAATTGATGATGATTCTTTCCTGACCAGAGAATGATTGAGTCCAGGTGTACCTAAGTTTGGAGGAGAGCAGACAAGTGTCCCCCTCAATGGACAAAGGGACCCCAAGGTAGACTGAGAAGCAAGAGAAGCAAGGCTTCCCTTCAGCTCCCTCTGCAGAGCAAACACTGGAATGTGTAGGGACATACGTGTGTATGCATGCGTGCATGGATATATGTATTTATGTACGTATGCGTGTATGTATGCATATATGTATTATTACCTCCAGGAATCCTTCTGTGAACTGATTTGAGGTTGTTTTACTTTGAGTGGACGAAGGGGGTTGTCTTCAGTGTGTATGAAGTTGGTTCACAGCTTTGACTAGTGTTTATCACAGAATTGAGCTTTTTCCGATCATGTTTAATTAATTAAGCCAGGGCTTTGGGAAGAGAGTGAAGCCCATTTACTTCCTTTAACCAGACTTAGACTTTAATTTTAAAATTGTTTAAGCAGAAATTGACATAAGTGACACATTTGAAATGCGAACCAAAGAACCAACAGCCGCATGAGCCCTGTCACAATGGCTGGTGAGCAAGCTTACAGCGCAGACTTTTACATTAGGAGGTTCTAAGTGAACTGAAGCAGTTACGGAAAAAAAAATCCACAGTCCTGGGACAATAATGGGAAACATTCTCTTGCACTAAAATCAACAAGGGTAGCTTTGCATCCTTTTTTTTTTCTGATTTTATTCCAAATGGCATATTAAAATGAAAATAAAATCAAAGTACTGTCGGCATCCATTCAGAAATAAAGGGGAAGCTGAGCCACTTTCTCCCGTTTTCGTTCTTGTGCTTGTACACAAAACACATGACTGAGGCTCAATTGGTGAAAACAGAACAAAAACTTCAGTCTTTTGGTTCATCATCTTCAGGGCCCTACACAGTTGTACAAATTTGTCACATATCCAAAGAATGTAGACTTGTCTCAAAGTGCCCAAACAAAGCAATCACCTTTATGCTTTGATAATAACTTGCTAGCTTTTGTCTGTCTCCAGAGGCAAACAGGTGTGTTTCCTGTACCTATCTTCAGGACTTTTAGAAGCCGGGTGCGTGCTACTTCTGTGAGCTCAAACAATGCAGATATGAAAACCAAATCAAGAATAACAAACACTGGGACATTTCGTCCATCCACAGTGGCATGTTAGCAGGTACTGTTCGTCAGACCTCATTTGGCCAACCTTATTTTTGATATTTCACGTATGTAGCATGCCAGGTATGTCTAGAAGACACTATCTTACATGCCTCATCCCTAGATGAGGAACTCTAGGAGATCAATACCCTTTGTGAGAGGAAGAGACAGATACACTGTCCAATCCCAAGTACTCAGTCCTAAACGCTTGGACATACAGCCAACACTAAATGGATTCTGTGTGTGTGTGTGTGTGTGTGTGATTATATATGTTGTAATATATACAATGATATAATATATAGACAATATGTGGAATAATATATTTATATACATGCTACATCTATCTATATTTATGTATATTTAAAGGAGATGTCATTCACTAATCTGAGAGAAGGTTTTGCAGATGTAAGGTGAGTTGGAACTGGAGAGGAGGGATGAAAATGATGGAATTATAGCTGTCATGCATTAAGTTCTAAAAAAGTATTAAATTAAAAAGTAGACCCAAAGATATTCAAGGTGATGATTCCAAACCTAAATAATTTTCTGATGAAGAAAGAACACTTTTGTTTTATTTTAAATAAAGAATTACAAATAGAATGTAATTAGATCAAATTCCCCCTTTTTCCCTTCCTCCCTCCAACTCCTCCCAGGTTCCCCTTCACTGCCTCTCAAACTGATAGGCTCATTTGTTTCATTAAATTTATTGCATAACAAATCTCTGTGCATGTGTATGTATTTGTGTATAATGTAACATAAATATATAAATTTAACCTGTTGAGTCAGTTCAGTCTTGCTGTGTGTATGTGTTGAAGTTGTCAGATAATTCTAGAAAACAAAACAACAATCTCTACTACAAAAATGTCTTTCCACGCAGTCCTGGATAAAAAGCACCCTGCTAACATTTTTGTCTGACAGAGCTCAACAGATTGACTGTGGATTTGCAAGTTTTTGAAATAAGAGAAGAGATAGAGGAAGGAAGTGATTTAAAGACAAAGTTTCTAATTTGTAGTATCCATTTATAATGTTCTGCAGGGCAATTTGCTGATGACAGTCAAGCTTAAGGAGATAGATCAAGTTAATTCATTAACTGCTCTATCTTCTTGGAGAGGATTAGAGCTGGAGGAGAAGCCAGTCTGCAGAATTTCAAGTACTGAGTGATTCCTGCAGATTCAGCCAGTGTACAAGACTCACTAATCAACAGACGGATCACTAGACTCAATGCTGTTTTCAGTCACTAACTCCAGTGAGAATTTTCAAAGCCATAATAATAATAGTAACAGCAACTACATGTGTATATTAATCACTCCCTGAATGTTAATTTTATTGATGGTTTTAGAGCCTTTTCCCTTATTAAATATGGACCTATAATTGAGAAACGGAATAAGGACCTTGTTCACATACAGGGGGTAAACCTGAGAAGGTCTCAGAAATCAATGATATTTCCATTTATAAGGAAATACTTATTCAGTAGTTTATTCTCAAGTGTTTCTTTCTCTAGGGAAGGCAAAAATATTTTCTCTCCCCAAACAAAGCTATTAAGCTATTTTCTCATGCTGTTATATTATTTTTTGTGTGTATGTGGGGGGGGTGTTTTGTCTGTGTATTTACATGAATATGCTGGTACGTGTACCCATGTCTGTTTATCTGGAAGCAGGAGGTCAATCACAAACATCTTTCTCAGTGTTTTTCACTTTACTTTTTGAGACAGGATCTCTCACTGAACCTGAATCTCCCCCCTTGGTTACACTAGCTGGCCAGCAACCTGCCAGGGTGCTCCTGCATCGGATGCTCAGCACCAAAGTAGTAGACGAATGTTGTCAGGTCTGGTTTTATTAAATAGATGATAGAGATTCAGACTCAGGTCTTGAACCTTGTGCTGCAACCCCTTTATCTGGTGAGCCATTTCCTCTACCTCTGAGTCACATGACTAAAGAGGGATTACACAGAATGAGAGAAAACAAGGAAAGGTAGGTTGAATCAAAAATAATAGGGTCATTCTTAGGTACGAATTCAAAATATTTTAAGGAGCATGGGTCATTATTACCATTACAATGGTTGTACAATTTTTTTCTTTATTATCAGTTTGGCCTTTAAGGAAGATATTGAGTCTCTCTCAATACCATAAGGATACAGAGGAGAGAACACCCCTTTCCTTATGAGTGCTATAAAATCAATGGAATTATAGAGTACCCAAAGGGATCACCAAGGTTATCATGGTTTCATGGCATTCTGAAAATCATTATTAACTGATAAAATATACTAGAAGTATGGCTTCTGTAAGAGTGGTCCACAGAATAACACAGCAGCATCCAGAAACTTAATAAAAAAATGTAAGGCCTTTGGGCACATTTCATATCTACTATTTTAAAATTTGCTACCTGAATTGTTAGCACAGTGGAAGAGCCTGGTGGATGGAATCATACAGAATCAAAACAGACCTGAGAGTCAAACTCAGACAACAACCTAGTATATTGAGCTCATGACTTATTGTGATAACCATGAGAGCTAGACCACCTGCCCAGGTCATGATGCTTAGCATCATCTTCATTTGATATAAATCAAACATGATGGTAAAGAAGGAGAAGGGGACTCCTAAAAAGGGCATGAAGAGTTTGGGAATTGGTTCATGCAGTAGCTAGAAGACCTCAGCTCAGTCCTCCATGTCTAGGAACATGCTGTAAACCCAGTGCTGGGGAGATAGAGATAGGATAGCCTCTGGGATTCACTGGCTAGCTATTCAAACTGAATCTGTGAGCTCCAGGTTCAGTAGGAAAGGAAATGTGGTAGACACATCTCTGGGTTCCATAACCATCAGCATACATGACAACACAAGGGTGGTGGTGGCCTTCTTTCTAAGTGTTGTGTCAATATATAAGAAGTGACACCTGCTTTACCACTCGTGAGGCACCCATAGGCCAGTCACAGTGGTTCCTGGTCAGTTGGCTTATGCTGACCATCCAGCACCACAGACACCATGAGTAGACAGTGGCATATATGAAGGACACCAATTCTCTTTGACACTTTTATTTGAAGAAAATGAATCAGGGATGCTCATGGTTCAGATCACTGCACTCGGGAGGATAACGCATCAGGATTACCTAGAGTTTAACACCAGCTTAGACTATAACTTGCCCTAGAACGTGAGACTCTGTCTCAACAGAAAGAACAAAATATTAAATATAAAATAAAATGAAGTGATACCGCTGATGTTTTCAGAGAAGGAAACTGCTGGAATTGGTGGACCAGATCAGGAGTTAAATGCTTTTAAATGAGAAATAAAGTAGGTAGGGATAAAAGAAATAAAAATGAATTAAAATTTGCACAAACAACACTGACAACAACAAGTTATGCTAAATAAATATGGAATCAAGATCTTTGTCTTCACCACAGGGAATTTTGGGGGCCTGAAGCAGAACATACAAGGTATGCATAAATTTCTCTTTCATTGGAGAACAATTCCTTCACTCTACTGTGTATGATTATGACTTACCCCCCAACTTTCGATATTCATGTAAATTTCCTCCCACTGAGATCTGGTAGCGGGGGCAGCTTGCTGGTGTAGGTTGTTGGTACTTTTGTTTGTAGTTGCTGTTATTAAATGAAACACAATGTAGACTAATAATTAAAAGGATATAAACAGATTAGGTAAACTGAGTTAGGATATCATATTTACAGTCGATCACACAACAACCTCACTCCTTCCAAATCCTTGGATGGCCTCTATTAGGCAGCTCTGATTTTTGACTCCTCATCCTCCCAAGTCTAAAACATTACTTGTTTCCAGTAGTTTGTATAGAATGGGGTATGCCAGGTAGGCAGTAAGTGCCACCAATAATGTGCCTTCACACAGCTTTATTGTAAACGATACATGGACTTTTAACATTTTTCTAGACGCTGTGGACTTTTATGTATGCATAATGTGGAATAGTGTTAGCATGTATAAGTGTGTGAGCCCACGGAGGCCAGAAGAGGACATCAGATCTTCTGGAACTGAGTAATGGGATGTTGTGAACTTCCTGACATATGTGCTGGAAATTCATCTCAGGCCTCTGGAAGAGCAGCAAGTGCTCCTAACTGCTAACCCATCCCTCACCCTTTAGGCAAACTTTAAAGAAAGCTTTTCTCTAATGTTTCAACAGATGTTTGCATGAAACAGCCATCTTCATAAACTTCTCCCAGGATTGCTTTTCATCTCAACTACCACGTGACTGTGGACCTCGCTTCTCTTTTCTGTCTGACGGATGCCGTTACAGGAACAGCTTTACAGCTTCCGATGCTCTTCCTTGTCACTGGTAAACATTTTATTGGATCTTCAAATTAACCCATACAGAAGGCTAACAGTGTCTGTACTGTCTGAATTTTATACAACTTGTACATATATAATGTATACATATTACACATTGTATATTTTCATTTCAGAAGGTCAATGGATGCAAAAAGATAAAAAGGAAAACTGCATAGCCATTGGAAAAAAGATCAAATTTTCTTCCAGCCAATAGCAGGAACTCTAGATGCTGTTATGAAGTTCATGTGTAAATATCTATGGGTTAGATAAATGTATTAGAAGACTGATGGTATTTCTCCTTCTAACACAATTTAAACATTGTGGTGACCTGTACTTGCCATTTTAATCTCAGAAGTCAGTTCCTAGGGGGATGTAAGATCCTTTTTTCAGTTTGGTCATTGACTTACCATTTATGGAGCCACCATTGTTTATTTGGAAATCCTTTCCTGTTCAGCATTCAAGCTGCTTCTTAATTCTTTGACTCTCCTGAGGAACAAATCATGTGCATTCACACATTCTTGTCCATCTTGTCTATAAACAAGAGGGATGGTGAAGATGGTTATTCTTTAATCTTTTTTTTTTTTTTAACTTCAGTCATTATCCCCCTCCAGGTCTACCTTCTGACAGTTACTCATCCTATTCCCCCTCCCCCACCTCCAAGAGGATGTCCCTACCGCCCAACCCCACCTCACCAAACCTCCCTACTCCCAGAGGCCTCAAGTTTTTCCAGGGTTCGGTGCATCTTCTCTCACTGAGGCCAGACCAGGCAGTCCTCTGATGGATATGTATCAGGGGCCTCAGACCAGCTAGTGTATGATGCCTGATCGTTAGCTCAGTGTCTGAGAGACCTCAGGAGTCCAGGTTAGTTGAGACTGCTGGTCTTCCTATTGGGTTGCCCTGTTCAGCTTCTTCCAGCTTTTCCCTAATTCAACCACAGGGGTCCCTGGCTTCTGTCCATTGGTTGGGTTTAAGTATCTGCATCTGACTCTTTTAGCTGCTTGTTGGGCATCTCAGAGGACAGTCATGTTAAGCTCCTGTTTATAAGTACACCATAGCATCAGTAATAATGTCAGGTCTTGGGGACTCCCCGTGAGCTAGATCTCAATTTGGGCCTGTCATTGAACCTCCTTTCCCTCAATATCTTCTCCATTTTTGTTCCGGCAGTTTTTTTAGGCAGAGACAATTCTGGGTCATGTTTTAATGTAGGATGACACCCCATCCTTCACTTGATGCCCTGTCTTTCTGCTGGAGGTAGGCTCTACAAGTTCCTGCTCCCCATGATAGGACATTGCATCTAAGGTCCCTTCCTTTGAATCCTGAGTGTCTCTCACCTCCCAGGTCTCTGGTACATTCTAGAGGGTCTCCCAAAGTACATTTATATAAAATTTGACAACTTTTATCAAATTTCATTTCTGGAAAGTTTATAGTCCCTCCTCATAAGCATATAAAGGCAGTGCTTTTATTCCTCTCTAGTAGGGAACTTATTGATATGTATTACAAGCAAATGTTAGTTTTATTTTTAATAATTTTATGTGACCATTCAATTTATCTGTCAGTCTTCTGAGAATGTCTCAGCTGCATAGTTTCGTTTTACTTATTGAATGGTATGAAGTGTGTGTGTGTGTGTGTGTGTGTGTGTGTGTGTGTTGTGTGTGCATATGTGCATGTGTGTGAGTGCATGTGTGTGCACATATATGTATGTGTATGTATACATGTCAGTGTGTGGGCAATCAACAGCCACAGTATGAATGTGGAGTCAAAAGACAACCGGTTGTCAGCTGTCAACTTGCACCATGTTTGAGACACCGTGTCCTGGTGTTCACAACTGTACATGCCAGTCTAACTGACACGGAGTTACAGGGAATCTCTTGTCACTCCCTCATCCTATCCCAACCCAGGAACACAAGGAGTACAAATGTGTGTTATCAGGCCTGTACTGATAAAGGATCTCTAGATTCGAACTTAGGCCCAATCCTTTTATAGGAAGCTCTTCATCTAATGAGCCTTCTCCCTAACCTTAGTTTTTCATTTTTTCCAATGGTAAAAAAATTAGCTTTTTTGATGTTAATTATTTTAAAATATATCCAAGAATATATTTATCTCTCATTATGACTTTTATGTTCTGGAATTTTTCTGGGCCTTGGAAGTAAAACCTCCTCAGCAAGGCTGGGTGACTCCAGAGAATGAATATAAAGCAACCTGTGTAGTTTTACCTGGAGGATTTGACACCAACCCTTCCTGACAGAAGCTCACTAAGACATGTCACAAAGTGTTGCTACTGAGTCACTCATCAGTAAAATTGATGGATGTAAATGAAGATGCACATTAAGATGAGAGGAAAGGACGATCATGATGGTACCAGTGCTAATGAGCTCATGTTTAGTATTTCAGTATTTGGTATTGTCAGTTTATTTTGAGTTGTGCATCCCATTTAGCTTGTTTATGGGAGATAGCCCAGAATCTAGTAGACCATGTGTATATTTTGACACATCAGACTTGAAAATGGCTATTACTATCTGATAGGTAGTTGTTCTATTCATTCATTGTCTCCATATTAACTTGTAATGGTCTCCATATACACATGTAATGATTGACAAATATGCTTACAGAAATCCATACCACACTGCCTTACATTATCAGAATCTAGTTGAGACATACTTTATCTTTCAATTATCTTCCTCTATCAATTTAATTTAAAACTATCTATGCCTTAACCCCCAATTTAGTTAATTTATAAATGAAAACATTCTCTGCATAGAAAGCCATTTTTGTGGCCCTTCGGCATTGTATAGGTGTTGTGCTTATTTCTGAAATCTGTGTACTTCTCATTCTTATTACTAGGCTTCTTAGCTACATCACTATTTAAATTTATGCATAATCATCTAAATATCACCCACTTACTTATTTCACAGCTCATGGAAGTTTATCTTATTAAATTGCAAATAAGGTCAGCGTTGTAAGAATTATGAGCTACATTCTGTGAGTTGATCTATCCGCAGTCTCTTGGTACCCACAATGGAACCCCCACGGTGCTGTGCATGGCATGCTTCATTAATCCCCCATTCTTGAAGTACATTTGACAGGAGTGATGTTGTAGATTATAAAATAGGATTTCTCAAACTCTGCCCATCTGTTAGTGATACAAGCAGTCTAAATGTCCTATATGTACGACATACATTTCCTGTGTTGCATACATTTGCTCTTGGCATCACAAGGTGTCCCTACTGTCACAACAGACAAGCCATTCATTAAGCTGTCAGCACCTTACTGCACTGCTTCTAAAGATGGTTCACTTCTGTGTTTTCTGGTTCTCATTGGATGACTTGTTCACTTGTCAATGAGCTGAGCTGTTACCCTCACAGGAGTGCAACTGAGTTGTTCATGTCATCATCTGTAAACCAAAGCTCTATTTCTTCATTTCCAACAATCCAACACTTGACTCATGGTGGGCACTAATGGGTCACGGCACCAAACTGCACTCACAAGAGTCAAAATGGTGGCAGCATGAGTCAAGTCTTGGCTAAGACATCTGAGGCAGGAACATTAAAAGCACTGATGTAGAAGAAGCAAATAACAACCCAAAATGTGATTAATTATAAATACCATTTGGAAATCTTTTAAAAAAATCAAGAAAGGTAATTAAGCTACCCAGTCCCAGACATTGGAACTTTTTCAAACAGATCGCATATTAAATTAAAAATATCTAATCTGGGTTTAAATAGAGTATATGTTTTAAAGATGAGAAAAACTGAAAAGTAATTCGTGGGAAAGTACAGTTAAGTTACATAACATGACAATGAAGTAAATGTAACATGGGCACAGCACATGCATATGTGGAGGTCAGATGTCAACTTGCAGAAAAGAATTCTCTTCTTTCTTTTCTTCAGCTTTGTGGGTCTTGGGAATCAAACTCGGGCCATCAGACTCCACAGCAAATGCTTTTACCTGCTGAGCCAACTCACTATTCCACGTTTGTTGATTTTTATCTTTGATTTTACAGTCCATATTTTAAAATATCTTGTGTTTATGAGAACTTTATTGCTCATTGGAAAACTGGAAAGACAGTTCATTTTTAACTACTTGAAGATCTTAAAACATAATCTCTGATAGTCCAAGTTATTTCCTTATATATTTTTCTTTACCTTTTGGCCTAATACATTATTTTTTTCTTTATGAGTAGAAGAGAAGTGCAGGTGGAAAAATTTTAATTTTTGAAATTTAGAACTTAGTTAATAACTATAATTCAAACCTGATAGGAAAAAAAAAAAAACAAAAACATTAACTTCAGAGAGAAAACTGATAATCCTCCCAGTCCAGTTGACTGTGCTCCCCACGTCATCATCTCTAATGGAGATTTAGAAGTTGATGATAAAATATTAAACGATGATAACAGGCAGACTCTATCACACGTCATCTTTCTAAGTTGTAATGGTGTGGTTTTACTATCCTGGGATAAAGGCGATGACGTATTACTTTGCATGGGTCTTATTCTTCTCCTATTGGCACTGGACTGGAAAAGACACCTCACTAATCAGAGGAGTCATTGCCTGCAGTATGACATGCTCTTAGTCTCACTCCATCTTTTCCGATCATTAAAGCAGGTTGGTCTACCCCTCAGCCTGATGAGAGACACCTGGAGAGAAAACAGCAAGGGTTGGTCTCACCTGCAATATTTTCCCCATCTTTTAACTTTGTATGAAAACAGAAAACTATACAAATCTGTTTATTAATTTGCTGGGTCATTATTGCATTTCTGTAGTATAATATATAGATAATATTATGTTTCCCCTCTAATTTATGACAAAAATGTTTAATTGTATACTGAAATGGGAAAAGCATTCTTTGGTTTACCAGTTTTATACCACCTGTGTTTTATAATATATAAAACATGACAAGCCACCAGCTTTAGAAATTATTATCTCCCTCTTTATTTCATTGTATTCTAACATCTCTATATGGTCCAAAAGTACAAGTCACCTCTGCTTTCTAGTCTCTATACTTGTATTTATTATAATTGTTTTATGCTTAATGGGTCAGTCAGAGTTTCTTATTTTGCTGAAGTACATGTGTATCTGATCAAATACTTTTTTTTATTTATGTGCTGGCCAGAAATTTTATACGTGGGCTACATTTGGTTGAACTAAGAAACTGAAATCTTTCTCTGTGGGATATGATTTCTCTTCTGTATTGTGGTTGAGACTTTTTGCAGCTTAGATGGAGAAAGGAAGAGAATGCAAAAATCATCAATGAAATATTAGCTCCTCTTTAAAAAAAAGTTTGTGAAAAATTACCTGCTGAAATTGAATTAAAAACAAAAAGTACCTGAGAGTGGAAAGATTTAGCGGTAGGACCATGGTTAAGTAAGTGTACTACACTTACAGGGGACCTGAAATGGATTATCAGAATGCAGGCCATGCAACTCACAACTGCCTATAATCCATGCCCAGGGAATCTAATGCCTTCTTCTGGCCTCCAAGAGAGTAAAGTGCCCCCTCCTTCCCTCCCTCCCTCCCTCTCTCTCTCTCTCTCTCTCTCTCTCTCTCACACACACACACACACACACACACACACACACACACACACTTAATAAAAATTGCTTTTTAAAGTAATGGAAACGAAGAGAGAAAGACCAGAAGATTGTTGCTATGTTTGGCTTCAAGTCATTGTTGTAAATACCCATAAGTATTGAGTAATTCTACTTCTGTAGAAGACTGACTTGGAAATGAACTTAATGACAAATACCAACTTAGAGGGATTTGATTCAGCATCTGCCTCTGTCTTAGAAGAACATATGTGGTTGTTTTCGTGTGTGCATGTGCTTAGATTCGTGGTACACATACAAAATCTGAATATTGAGAATTACTGAGTATGTGGATTATTGCTACAATGAGTCATTGATTTCCAGATACATACTATTTTTAAAAATACACCTTTCTCATTTCTGATATGCCATCCAGAAAATATTTACTCTTATACTTATAATTTCACTATAGGTATGAATAAGAAATTACTGTTCATCCATGTATTCTAATTAATAAACTTTATCCCTGAGAAAGCTGATTCCTCTTTAGGGAAGTAAGGCTGTCTGTTTCATCTATTACCAAATGTCTACTTCTCCAGAACATGGTAGATACTCAATAACTGGCAGCCTAAATTAATAAAGCAATGAACAAGAGCTTAAGACATTTCTGTCTTTAAAAACTATCATTTTTTTCTAAAATGAAATTACATTAAAAATTATACTATTTAAGCCCTTTTACCCTCTATTCTCAGATTCCAAACAATAATTAATTCAAAAATATAATTGTGTTTAAGCTTGCTGGTCACTTGGTCTCTCTGGTCTTTTTCAACCAAACCCTATAATTACGGTGAAGACAGACTGTAGATTTTCCCACATGATCCAATTTCAAATAACTCATGTGTTCTTCCAAGAACTATATGTATAATGACCAGATTAGAGGAATATATATTTGAGAGTTTAGAATATAGGTCTTAAATTTTTGCATATCTAAATAAACATCCTAAAATAATTCCAAAGTAATTTCTCAGAGGGGAAAAAAGTTCCAAAAAGGTTGGAGGGACAAGATCAAGAACTGAAATGATAGTATAATTGGAAGAAGACAAAAATTTGGGGGAGACTGTAAGTCAGCGTATCATGTTAACCAACTTTGATATGAGCTGAGCAATATCCCTAGCCCTAGGAGAAAAAAAATATATAACTATTATTAAAAGAGATATAATAGCCATTCTGTGTGGAAAAAAAATAAGAAGTCTTAAGTGCACACAGATGGAGAAGTTCTTGGTACTCTGAATGAATAAAAATATACACATTGATTCTTCTAAGAGAGGGCTGTTTGAAGAAGCTTGTGCAACACAACATAGTAGGCGCTCAAGAGCAATGTGATAGGTAAATAAAGGAATGGGCTTTTACAAAAGCCCAATGCTACTTGAATCAAGATACATTGTTAAAACTCTTTGGAAAAGAAATTTTTCAGATCCTGCACAATTCAATTAAACTAGCATATATAAAAGATATTTTGTAGCAATGAGCCGTCATTAAAAAGTTCAAATGGATTCTATAGCATGCTTAGTAGTAACTATATATCAGTTGTTGGTGATGGTATTTTTCATTGAAAATATTTTTTATACAACATAGTCTGATCACCATTTACTCCACCCAGGTTCTCCTCCCCTCCCTACCTATTCAATTTCATTCCTCTTTTCTCACTTGGCTGAGAAAAAATCAGGAAAACTAAAAAATAAACCAACCAACAAACAAAAAAATAATGATAATAAAAAGGCAAACAGAAGGGAAAAATCAAAGAAAGAACATGAGAAACACACATGCGTGCACACACACACCATAAAAACACAAAACTGGACCCCCACAATCAATAAGTAAAAGACAAGTTAGGTACAAAAAAATAGTGCCCAAACAAAGCATTATGAGGCAAGCTCTCAAGACATACCATTGAGTTCTCTTGGTGCTGGCCATCTACTGCTGGTCATGGGGCCTTTGCTAAAGTGTGGTTTGTATACCCTGTTATACTCCATTGGAGCAAAATAATTTCCCTTGTAAGTGTTTGCCAGTTGGAGATAGCATCTGGGTTGGGGATATGGGAGAGTGTCCACTTCCCCTGCCCATGCTAGGACCCAATCTAGCTTGGACCTGTGCATGCCCTGTCCATTTTGCCACAGTCTCTGTGAGTTCATATGTGTATCAGACCTGTTGTGTCTGGAGGATACTGTTTCCTTGCTGTCTTACTCCCACTGGCTCTCACAATCTTTCTGGCTCTTCTTTATGTAGTTCCCTGAGCCTCAAGGGAAAGGGTTTGATGAAAAACTCAATGTAGGGCTAAGCATTCCAATGTATCTCGTTCTCTACACATGGATCCGTTGTGGGTCTCTTCATTTCTACCTACAGGAAGAAGCTGCTCTGATGCTAGCTGAGATGTTGGTCTATAAGGATGGCAGAATGTCATTAGGACTCACTTTATTGCTACATTCCTTTACTAGAATAATAGTATTTGGTTTTCTCCTAGGTCCCTGGACTTCTAGTATCAGGTTCTCAGCCGCCTAAGCAGTATTATGTATGGGCTCCATTTCATAGAGTGGGCCTTAAATTCAATCAGGTTTCTCCCATAAACCTCTGTACTACTATTACACATCAGCATATCCTGGAGACATGCCATCATTGTAGACCTTTGTAGATGGTTTATCTCCTCTGTAAGTGTTTGCCACGCTGTCCTCTGGTAGAGCATGGTACCATCCAGTACCATAGACAATGGTCAATAGGGATGAACCCTCTAGCTAGGCGCAAGCTTGACTTCTTCATGTTTAGTCATATATGTAAGCATTGTCTTCAGAAATAGGGTGTCACCATTGGTTTGTGGGGAGCACATGATAGCCCTAGAAATAGCCTGAGTTGCCTGGGGGTTTCCCTAGGTCCCCTTTGACCAAGAACTCAATTAGATATAAACGATTCCTCGCTCTGAGTGTTTCACTTGGTGTTGAAACAAGTCTAGTTGGGGCCTTGTTTCCTCTGTTATTTTGTGATTTCCTGGGGTTTATTTATTTGTTTATTTTTGTTGTTGATTTGTTCCTTGAGGTGTGTGTGTGTGTGTGTGTGTGTGTTTTAAGAGTCTTCTTAAGGTTTCTATATGACCCCTTAAGTAACCCTTTGTGTTAGCTGGTCCTCCTGGTATTTCCTCCCTATAATGTCCCTTCTTCCTCCCACTGCTCTACTCAATCTTCCCATTCTGTCCTCTACCTGTTTTTCCACATATGTATTTTCCCATGCTAGGAGTTCTTTTCTTACCCTTTAATCCTTTATGCCATTTTTCACATCTGTGATTATTCAGATAGTAGTATGCCTATCAAAGTCACATCTTATTTTAATCATATCTCCAACAAGTAGAGAGTGCTAGACAAAAGAAATAATTATAAATACTTAGCATTATGTGTGCTACCAGAGTCCCATGATTGCAGTATTTAAGAGTTTTTAAATAAAAATAATGCTCAACTATCATCATTGATGCCTTAGAGTTTGCTTTCGTTTGTGGGAATCACAAGTTATTTGCCCCCCAAAAGTAAAATAAGATCCCTTAGTCTAAAATTCTATGCAATTAATATTCAATAACTTACTTTGTTTGCTTAAGGAGGAAGCACTCCAGGACAATGTTCACATCGACATTTTTGGGTTGAATTGAAAACAAGAACCAAAGGCACGTAACAGTTAGGTGAACAATCTTGGTTTAACATGGCCTCTGTCTAAAAGCCCTAGACCAAGCCCCTCCCTGAGCTCCTACCAAAAGAGCTCTGCAAAGACAAAAGTGATGTAAATTTATGACCTTATAAATGAAGATTGACAGAAAACCTAAGGCCCGAATCTGGAAGGAATTTTCCATAATTGGAAGTCAGACAGAGCTCGGCATATTAACCAATGGTTGCCCTGTGTGCTTGTCATCTATTGAAATAGAGTAACTCTGACAGAATGAGAGATGGTAGAGAGATCCCAGAGCTGACCAACACCCCCAGGCCCAGGCAAAGGGTCCTGCAGTTTCTGAATATGACACTCTTTCCTTATGCTCTGTTTATTTATTATTTTATTATTTTATCATAACTTGTCAAAACTGAAACTTCCAAAGAAAGCAGGAGTTGGCAACTCGTTCAACTTCCTTGGCAGAGACCACACAGCCCAGTAGAACAAGTGAGTCTGGGTGGAATGTGATAATTCTTTTTTCTTTTACTCAGTCTTTAAGAATTTCATACAATGTATTTTGACCACATTTACTCCATTCTCCCAAAACCTCAGGTATCTAACCCTCTCTTCCCTATTCATCCAGTTTTGTGTCATATTTTAAACCCACCAAGTCCAGTTTGTGCTAAGGGTGTTAGTCTTGTATATATGGCCTTCCAATACAGTATGGCCAACTTACCAGAGGACATATCCTTAAAGAAAACTGGCTGCCAGCATCTATAAGTCATCAATACTTCCTACTATAGGAGTGAGACTTCACACCCTACTCGACTCTCCATGCTGGAATTTTGCCATACTTAAGCTTCGGCAAGTTTCACTCATGCTGTCGGAGTCACTGTGAGTTCATATGTGTGACTGTCCTGCTGCATCGAGAAAATACTGTTTAAAGACATATACTGCCACTGGCACTTACAATTTTTCTGCACCCTCTTCCAAATGATTCCTGAACTCTAAGAAGAGAGGGTGCCATAGATGGTCCTGAACCTTGGGAAAAGAGAGAGTATATAGCTGCTATTTAGAACTGGGCACTTGGTATTCTCCTATTCTCTTCATGGTGACCAGTCGATGGTCTCCTTGTTAAGCACCATCTACTGAAGTGATAAAAACGCCTTGAATGGAACAACAATATGAACTAACCACTACCCCTAGAGCTCCCAGAGACTAAACTACCAACCAAAGAGTACACATAGTAGGACTTATGGCTCCAGCTGCATATGTACCAGAGGATGGCCTAGTTGGTCATCAATGGGAGGAGAGGCCTATGTTCCTGTGAAGGTTCTATGCCCTAGTTTAGGGAACTGCCAGGGCCAGGAAGTGGGAGAGGGTGGGTTGGTGAACAGGGGAAGGGGAAAGGGAATGGGTTTTTCTTTTTTTTTCTGGAGGGGAAACCAGGAAAGGGGATAACATTTGAAATGTAAATAAAGAAAATATCTAATTTGAAAAATGCCCTGAATGAGCGACTTGTGGAAGAATTGAGATCTGAGATTATACTTCTGTGGGTTATTATAATGCCGTGCCTCGGTCTCTCCCAATGTGCCTTTGCTCCTTTCTCCTGGGTCATCATTTTTCCTCAGCATGAGATGGACATTTATGACTCACTGTAACCAATCAGTGTGGTAGCAGAGAACCTGTGTGAGCCTCAGCATACAACAGATAGCTTTTGGAAACCCCCAAAGTATTAGTAACCAAGATCTCATCAATTTTTCAAAATAATAATCCCTCTCCTCCTTGATACCTCTCACTCACTCCCTTCCTTTTATTTTAAGAAATGCAAATAGCTTTGCCTAATATTTTCACATAGGAATAAACAGGGAAGCGTGTTTATTCAAACTGTATTGATGAGTTGGAAACTCTAAGTATGCTAGGTACAAATGGGAGCATCTATCAAACACATGGAGACAGGTTTCAGGAACTTAGAGATGTGGTACTGAGTAGTCCGATGTATACATTATCTACTGACCTTAATTTACCATTGTTTATAAGAAACTGAAATGCAAGCCAGTGTTGTATGTGGGTGTGCACCCTCAGTCCCAACATCTGAAAAGCAGAGTCTGGAGAACCATTAATTGGGTTCAAGACAACCTGGGTTACATAGGGAGAACCTGTCTCAAGAAAACAAAACAAAGGAATGAAACAGAGAGGAAATGGGTGCTATCTATCATATGGTATCTTATTATATGACATATAGTCAAAATTTGTTATATTAAAATATTGTAGGAGATTGGTCATCTATTCAAACTGCATTTTTTATTCAATGTCTTTAATAATGAGACAAACTATACTTCACTATTAATTTGCTTCCCTAAAGTCTATTTGCTCATTTGTTTGTTTGAAAGAGAGACAGAGAGAGAGAAAGAGAGAGAGAGAGGGAATGGAATTGGATGGCTGGGATGGTGGGGAGGATCTGGGAGGGAATCCCATGATCATAACCTATTGAATAAAAAAATTATTTTTAATTAAAAGAACATGGAAAAAAGTCTGATGAAACTCACTCCTACAGCTTTCAGGGACACCATGAAAAATGCTTTTTTCTGTGATGTAAACATTTGCAAACTGTTCATAGCAATGACATGGTAGGCATGGTTTGGACCCCATTCTGTAATCCCTAAACATTCTTATCACCTGTGTGGAAAAAATGTTGTTTTTTGTTAAGAGCAATAACTCTTGATGCTCAGGCTACACTTTACAACATGATGTCTGGTCAGAAAACAAATGGGCAAATAGATTTTTGGGAAACATATTAATAATGAATTATATTTTATCTCAGTTTTAAAGATATTAACTAAAAATACAGTTTGGATGAACAACCAATCGATTATAATATTTGGATAATTTTGCTCAGCCATGGGATCTACGAGCTTCTCTTGTCTTCACAGTCACCTCCTCAAAACGGTTGGCATGCCAAGCACGCTTGTGACATAGAATAGAAGGATTTGCCAAATATATATTTTTACATTCAGCTAAAATATATAATCCATCTAGGACTACAGCTAAGTAGCAGAGACTTTTCCTTGTATACCTGAGGCTGGGGTTCTACCTTTAGCATTTCAAAAGAATTAATAGTAAACATATTGTATAGAAAAAGTAATTTATGTTATATTATCTTACTTTCTTTATTTAATAAGTATATAATCTTTGTTCCATATTATATATTTTTCTAGATATTATGTAGATAGTCTTCAGAGTAAGAGACAAAAGTCCATCCCTGCACGGAATTCACACACCTTTTACAATTCCCTTCTTATACAGGGTCAAAATATCAGTCTTCTATAATTGAGTCCTGTTCCTCTAACTGGAGTCTCTACAGTTAAACAGTTTATGTATCATATCATATTCTAGTTTCCATCCAGTGGTCGAGATAAAGTACTCGGACAAAAGGCAACCTAGGAGAAAACAGGCTTGCTTTAGTTCACAATTCCAGGTTACCGTCCATCACAGCTGGAAGCAAAGGCAACAGAAACTTACGACAGCTGGTCACATGTCCTCTGTATCAAAACCAGAGAGAAAACACTCTACCACTTGACCTGTGTTCCCTGCCCACATAGATATTTGCATTAATATACTCCATATACTGTTTAAACATGTAGCACATGATATACAGGAGAAAAGTAAAGACACATGAATGGTCAGATATCAAACATTAAATACACATCGGTGGTCAGATGGCAGCTAGAAAGATACATGGAATGATCTATAATCCCACAGAATTGTGATGTTATATATGGTATAGTATGCAGTTGACCTTAGAAACTGTAATAAATGTAAGCACATACCTCCCGCTGGCCATTGGAGTATTGTATAATAAATGGTCTATCTAGCTTGGATATTTAGACACCAGCATCAACAAGCTTTGTATTGGCCTGTATATCATTGTGTGCTAGATTGCAGTTTTACTTCAAGATCTCCCAAATAAAAGAGGCAAGCTCCAGCTTGCAGCCAGACAAGGAGGCTGTAAGGCTTCAGACAGCTTTCATCACAGCTGGTCAGGCCTGGCCAGTCTCAGACAAAGGACTTCCGCATTTATCTGGCCCTTATTTTGATGTCTCATTCAAGGGAAGATAAAAGGAGAGATGTGCTTTGAAATTTAACCATTAGGGCCACAAAGAAGTCAGCATGCAAATGTCACTTGTACATGAATCTCAGATGAAGTCTACGTTTGTCACTGCAGACTTTTGAGATTTGTTGGGGGTGTTTGCCTGGAAAAGCTGTAGGAAGTGTGGGTGAATGAGTGATGGATGGGAGCCAGTTGGAACACTTTATCACTGATGTGTCATTGAGAATGGGAACTGACATGCATGTGTGCATGTACATGAGTGTACATGTGTGAATGTGTGCCTGTTCATACACGTACATGGGCATATATAATGAACAGCAGAGACAGGGAAAGGGAGGAGATGAGGGAGATGGAGAGAGGGAAGAAGGAAGGGGGAAAGAGAGGAGAGAGAGAAGAGGAGAGGAGAGGAAACAGAGCCAAAAAAGAAAAAAAATGAATCTGATAATACATTAATAGACAGTAGCCTTGGGTTAATAGACAGGCCAGAGAGATTCTGCATAGGCATCTTCAAATTCAATTACTTTTACCATAACAATAAAATAATTTCTTGGGAATAGCCTAGTTGCAAACAATGCATGCACGCTGGAGGTGGTGGTGAACTAGAGGACAGGATAAACTTGTTACTGTCATGATAGACATATTTACCAAGAGAAAATATGAATGTTCTACAAAACAAAATGATTCCTTTTCAAAAGAGGGGTGCCAAAAGTTTATCTTCATCGTATGGATGCAATTTTTTAGATTTGTCCCTCTAAGTAGTCTGTGTGAATTACTGAGAAGTATTTGGTTGTACAGATTTGCCATTATACACTTTGAAAGAATGAAGATGTCCCACTCTTCATTCCAGATGGCCAAACTTCAGAAAGACTGATGTCACCATCACTGACAAAGAGACACAGGGATAAACATCTCCTCCCTTATGGAGGAAAATGTGAGGTGCTCTAATGATTTTGGAAGATGGTGCTCCTTGTTATTTATTCAATAAATAGAGCCCTCAATAGGTGAGTAAGATTCCAGTGACACATTAAGTCTTAATTGGGGCAGTCATATCAAGTGCCTTCCCCAAGACTTGGTGATTTTTGCAGAAGAGGGAGTGGGAAAAATCTGGAGGTGTATCATTTGGTTTTAGGATAATAAGTTCTATGGATATCTGTTGAATCCATTTGTTTCATAACTTCTGTTAGTCTCACTGCATCTTTGTTTAGTTTCTGTTTCCATGATCTGTCCATTGCTGAGAGTGGGGTGTTGAAATCTCCCACTATTATTGTGTGCTGTGCAATGTGTGCTTTGAGCTTTAGTAAAGTTTCTTTTATGAATGTAGTTGTCCTTACATTTGGAGCATAGAAGTTCAAAATTGAGAGTTCATCTTGGTAGAACTTTTTATCCTAAAACAAAAGGATATACCTTCTCAGTACCTCATTGTAACCTCTCCAAAATTGACCATATAATTGGTCACAAATCAGGCCTCAACAGATACAAGAAGATTGAAATAATTCCTTGCATCCTATCAGATCACCATGGACTAAGGCTGCTCCTCAATAACAACATAAACAATAGAAATCCCACATGCATGTAGAAGCTTAACAACACTCTACTCAATGATAACTTGATCAAGGAAGAAATAAAGAAAGAAATTAAAGACTTTCTAGAGTTTGATGAAAATGAAGCCACAACATACCCAAACTTATGGGGCACAATGAAAGCAGTCCTAAGAGGAAAACTAATAGCTTTAAGTGCATCCAAAAAGAAACTGGAGAGAGCATACACCAGGAATTTGACAGCACAACTGAAAGCACTAGAACAAAAAGAAGTAAATTCACCCAAGAGGACTCAAAGGCAAGAAATAATCAAACTCAGGGCTGAAATCAACCAAGTGGAAACAAAAAGAACTGTACAAAGAGTCAACCAAACCAGGAACTGGTTCTTTGAGAAAAATCAACAAAATAGATAAACCCTTAGCCCGACTAACTAGAGGGCACAGAGATATTATCCTAATTAACAAGATCAGAAATGAAAAGGGAGACATAACAACAGACACTGAGGAAGTCCAAAATATCATGAGATCCTACTACAAAAGCTTAGACTAAACAAAACTGGAAAACGTGGATGAAATGGACAATTTTCTAAACAGCCCCATATCTGCTAATGAAAGAGAAACAGTCATTAATTGTCTCCCAACCAAAAGAAGCCCAGGCCAGATGGGTTTAGTGCAGAGTTTTATCAAACCTTCAAAGAAGACCTAATACCAATACTCCTCAAATATTCCACAAAATAGAAACAGAAGGTACTCTACCCAATTTATTTTATGAGGCTACAATTACTCTTATACCTAAACCACACAAAGACCTAACAAAGAAAGAAAACTTCAGACCAATTTCCCTTATTAATATCGATACAAAAATACTCAATAAAATTCTTGCAAACCGAATCCAAGAATACATCTAAATGATCATCCATCACGACCAAGTAGGCATCATCCCAAGGATGCAGGAATCATTCAATATATGGAAATCGATCAATGTAATTCACTATATAAACAAACTCAAAGAAAGAAAACATATGACCATCTCATTAGATGCTGACAAAGCAATTGACAAAATCCACCATCCCTTCAGGATAAAAGTCTTGGAAAGATCAGGAATTCAAGGCCCATACTTAATCATAGTAAAAGCATAGTACACAGCAAACCAGTAGCCAACATCAAACTAAGTGGAGAGAAACTTGAAGCAATCCCACTAAAATCAGGGACTAGAAAAGGCTGCCCGCAATCTCCCTACCTATTCAATATTGTACTTGAAGTCCTAGCCAGAGCGATTAGACATCAAAAGGAGATCAAAGGGATACAAATTGGAAAGGAAGAAGTCAAATCATCACTATTTGCTGATGATATGATAGTATACTTAAGTGACCCTAAAAATTCCACCAGAGAGCTCCTAAACCTGATAAAAACTTCAGTAAGTAGTTGGATATAAAATTAACTCAAGCAAATCAGAGGCCTTCCTCTACACAAAGAATAAACAAGCTGAGAAAGAAATTAGGGAAACAACATTCTTCACATTAGTTACAAATAATATAAAATACCTTGATATTTCTCTAACTAAGCAAGTAAAAGATCTGTTTGACAAGAA
Source organism: Mastomys coucha (assembly GCF_008632895.1). Classification (NCBI taxonomy): domain Eukaryota; kingdom Metazoa; phylum Chordata; class Mammalia; order Rodentia; family Muridae; genus Mastomys; species Mastomys coucha. The sequence continues at coordinate 108,058,138 of NW_022196911.1, forward strand.
CTTCAAGTCTCTGAAGAAGGAAATTGAAGAAAATCTCAGAAGATGGAAAAATCTCCCATGCTCTTGGATTGGCAGGATTAATACAGTAAAAAATGGTCATCTTGCCAAAAGCAATCTACAGATTCAATGCAATTCCCATCAAAATTCCAACTCAATTCTTCACAGACTTAGAAAGAGCAATTTGCAAATTCATCTGGAATAACAAAAAGCCCAGGATAGCAAAAACTATTCTCAACAATAAAAGAACCTCTGGTGGAATCACCATCCCAGACCTTAAGCTGTACTACAGAGCAATTGTGGTTTAAAAAAAAAAAAGCATGGTATTGGTACAGTGACAAGCAGGTAGATCAATGGAATACAACTGAAGACCCAGAAATGAACCCACACACCTATGGTCACTTGATCTTTGACAAAGGAGCTAAAACCATCCAGTGGAAAAAAAGGCAGCATTTTCAACAAACTGTGCTAGCTCAACTGGGAGTTAGCATGTAGAAGATTGCGAATAGATCCACTCCTATCTCCTTGTACAAAGCTCAAGTCCAAATGGATCAAGGATCTCCACATAAAACCAAACACACTGAAACTAAAAGAAAAGAAAGTGGGGAAGAACCTGGAGCATATGGGCACAGGGGAAAATTTCCTGAACAGAACATCAATAGCTTATGCTCTAAGATCAAGAATTGACAAATGGAACCTCATAAAATTGCAAAGCTTCTGTAAGGCAAAAGACACGGCCAATAGGACAAAATGGCAACCAACAAATTGGAAAAAGATCTTTATCAATCCTATATCTGATAGAGGGCTAATATCCAATATATACAAAGAACTCAAGAAGTTAGACTCCAGAGAACAAAATAACCCTATTTAAAAATGGGGTACAGGGCTAAACAAAGAATTCTCAACTGACGAATACCAAATGGCTGAGAAGCACCTAAAAAAATGTTCATCATTTTTAGTCATCAGGGAAATGCAAATCAAAACAACACTGAGATTCCACCTCACACCAGTTGAATGGCTAGGATAAAAAACTCAATTGACAGCAGATGCTAGAGAGGTTGTAGAGAAAGAGGAATACTCCTTCATTGCTGGTGGGATTGCAAGCTGGTACAACCACTCTGAAAATCAATTTGGCAGTTCCTATGAAAATTGGGCATAGTACTATCAGAAGACCCAGCTATACCACTCCTGGGCATATACCCAGAAGATGCTCCAACATGTAATAAGGACACATGCTCCACTATGTTCATAGAAGCCTTATTTATAATAGCCAGAAACCAGAAACAACACAAATGCCCCTCAACAGAGGAATGGACACAGAAAATGTGGTACATCTACACAATGGAGTACTACTCAGCTATTAAAAACAATGAATTTATGAAATTCTTAGAGAAATGGATGGATCTGGGGAATATCATCCTGAGTGAGGTAACCCAATCACAAAAGAACACACATGGTATGCACTCTCTGATAAGTGAATATTAGCACGGAAGATCGGAATACACAAAGTACAATCCACAAACCACAAGATACTCAAGAAGAAGGAAGACCAAAGTATAGATACTTCATTCCTTCTTAAAAGGGGGACAAAATACCCATGGATTAAATTGAGGAGACAAACTATGGAGTAGAGACTGAAGGAAGGACAATCCAAAGACTGCTCCGCCTGGGAATCCTTCCCATATTCAATCATCAAATCCAGACACTATTGTGGATGCCAGCAAGTGCTGGATGACAGGAGCCTGATATAGCTGTCTCCTGAGAGGCTCTGCCAGTGCCCAACTAATACAGAAGCAGAGGCTCACAGCCATCCATTGAACTGAGTACAGGGTCCCCAGTGAAGGAGCTAGAGAAAGGACCCAAGGACCTGAAGGGTTTGCAACCCCATAGGACGAATAAGAATATGAACTGACCAGACCCCACAGAGCTCCCAGAGACTAAACCACCAACCAAAGAGTACACATGGTGGGACTAATGGCCCCAGCAGCATATGTACCAGAGGATGGAGAAGTCAGTCATCAATGGGAGGAGAGACCCTTGGCCCTGTGAAGCCTCTATGCCCCAGTGTAGGGGAACGCCAGGGCCAGGAAGCAGAAGAGGGTGGGTTGGTGAGCAGGAAGATGGGAGAGGGAACAGGTTTTTTTTTGTGTGTGTGTTTTGTTTTGTTTTAATTTAATTTAATTTTTTTATTTTTTTCAGAGGTGAAACTGTGAAAGGAGATATCATATAACATATAAGTAAAGAAAACATCTAATAAAAAATAAATAAGTAAAAAGAAAGAAGGATGAAGACACAGAAAAGAATCTGGAGGTGGTGGATAATTTCAAGAAACTATTTTCTAGGCATGACAGGAAAGGATACACACATACTCATTTATGTATGTATGTATGTATGTATGTATGTATGTATGTATGTACAAGCAGGGAAGGTTGACATTCTTCATATAACCCATCCAATAGCTGAAGAGCTATTGTACTTTGATAGCTGCTGGGAGATACCAAGTTTCTTTTAGTAGTATGACCCTTGGTATGTTGACCACATATTTGAGTGAACCACAATCTCAATACTAGTGAGACAACCTAAACTTGATTCAATAGGGAAAGAAGACAATGTTCTAATGCCAAAACTTGGTTAAGAAGGGATGAGAGAGCTCAAGGATAGGAAGGAAGGGAGCTGAGACAGTAAATATGTTCAAAAGACAGATGAAATTCTCAAAGAATTAATGAAATATTTTAAAATTACAGTAACAAAAATGAACAGGTGAATAAACCTAAAATATTTACTAGTGTGGTACATAATGATGAGGCCCTAGAAGAGATCAGAAATGGGCACGTAAGTCCTCTCCAGAGGTCTACATGTGGAAGAGGGAAATTTTTCAAGGAAAATTTGAAGATATTTTAAGCTAAGATTATGTTACCAAAGGGTACACATGGTGGGTCTCATGGCTCCAGCAGCACATGTATAGCAGAGGATGGCCTAATAGGTCATCAGTGGGAGAAGGGGCCCTTGGTCCTGTGAAGGCTCTATGCCTAGTGTAGGGGAATGCCAGGGCAAGGAAGCAGGATGGAGTAGGGTGGTGAGCAGGGGGAGGGAGGAAGGAACAGGGTTTTTTTTTTTTTCCATTTTTTCTGAGAGGAAACCAGGAAAGGAGATATTATATGACATGTAAATAAATAAAAAGTACTGAAGAGTGAATTCAGAAGTTAAATGATATTTAAGTTCAATAGTGTGTGAAGTAAGTGGCTCTAAGAGAAAACTGAAACTAAGGACTGAACTGTGTTGTGTTCTTGTTTGACAAAAGAATATATCTTAGAAATCCATTGAGCGATGGAATCATGTAGCTTCCTGCTGTTTCAGCACACAAGAGTGGAAAACGACAGAGGATCGGAAGTTCAAGGTCAATCTCAGCCACATAGTGAGTTAAGGAGGTGGGCCTGGAATACATTAGACCCTGGAGATATATCTATATTTTGCATAATATATTTAATTTATATATAAATATGCTTATGTAATACATAAAAATATATAAGCATATATTATACAATATATAGTAGTATATATTATACATTATATAGTAGTATATACTATACATTAGATATTTATATTTGTATTTAAAAAATATAAGTATGTTTATAAAACATAATATAAATATATATCATATAGAGGAGATGAAATTGGATAGATGATTTTGATTCTTTCAGAAATTTACAATAGTATTGATTCATACATACATGACATAGTAACATAGAGACTGTTAGAAACTAGAAGTTTATGTGCTCAGGATAATGAATGATTAATTATAGGGATCACAATGTGAACATCACTTCATTATTTGGCTAAACAGCAATACGTTATAAAATCTAAGTTATTGTTCTGGTTGATTTTGGTTGACATAAATCTAGACAGACTGTGGAAGAAGGAATCTTAATTGAGCTAATGCCTCCGTAAAACTGGACTGTAGCTAAGGCTGTAGGGCATTTTCTTGACTGATGTTTGATGTAGAAGTGTCCAGGTCACTGGTGGCAGTGCCACTCCAGGAGGTGGTCATGGATGGTATAAGAAAGCAGGCCTAGCAAACCATCAGGAGCAAATTGGCAAGCAGCATTCCTTCATGACCTCTGCATCAGTGCCCAAACCTTGGCTCCTGTCTCAAGTTCCTACCCTGACTTCCCTCAGTGACTGTATAAGCCTGGAGAGTTGTAAGACCAAACAAGTTCTTTCTTCCACAACTTGTTTTTTTTGGGGGGGTGAGGTGGGGTGGGTGATGATTTACCACAGCAATAGAAACCCTAAGGAAGGCAGTAGTGCAGTGGTGAAGTCCTTGAACAGCACACTTCTGAGGAACAGCACCATCTCTTAGCCATCTTCAATAAAATTTTTAGTAGCTATGTAACTCTCTTCATGTAGAGGATGCTGGGAGGTTCTCTTGGCAGCAAAGCACTGAGCTGACAATGACTTCAGGTCACACCAGGTTTCTGCTATTGTTGTTAATCAGGAGTCCTTTATTAAGATAATCATGTTTTGTCTGGTTCCAACTCAAAAACAAGGCCCAGATCCCATGTCCTATTCAATAAGGCAATGACTTAATTCAAACCACACTCTAGGCTCTGTGAGGTCTGATGTGCTCAGCTGAGCTGTCTGCCACGTTGTCTTGAAGTCTGATGATAGTTGTGGGATAACCTTTAAGATGGTCCTTTTAGTCTCCCAAATCAAGAGAAAGCTTGTCAAAATAAATCTGAACTTCTGACCATGGTAGAAGACCTACTATGGGGTATTGACAAGTCTGAGCTGTCATTCACTGCCTGATCCCAGTGTTTGTGTAGTAAAGTTCGACGCCGGTGGTATGAATACAGAATAAAATCATCATAAGCCACATGAGTCCAAAGAATACAAATGTAGAGAGAACTCTCTGAGGCTGTAATGACGTTACCCATGTCTGAGGGTCCCTCCTCCGACTTTGAAACATGAGACTTTTATTCAATTATTTCTACTGCCAAGAGACATAGCTACTGTCTGACCACATTTGTGGCTTTCTCTCGAATTAAAGCAAATAAATAAAAGAAAATTCTAAATCTGTGAAATAAAACAAATGGGAATATGTTCACTCATTTGTTCCCCTGCTGACTGAACAAATTCTGTACATTTACATAGATCCGAGAACCATGTCTGCTGTGTACAAGGCTTTAGTGTAAAATTTAGTTATATAACACATAGAATGAACTCCCTCTGTCTTTTGTCCCTCTTTGTCTCTTTCTGTCTCTGCCTTTAGTTTCTTTATGTCTCTTTCTCTCTGTCTCTCATCTGTCTGTGTCTGTCTCTCTGACTCTGTCTCCCTGTCTCTGTCTGTGTGTGTGTGTGTGTTCAGGTGTGTTTGCACATGTATATAGAGTCCTTGAATGCCTTCCTCAGTCACCTGATTTGAATTTGGGGGACAGGATTTTTCACTGAACTCAGAATTTGGAAGCAAGCTCTTTCTGTCTCTGCTTCCCACGTGCAATGATGTCAGGTGCACAGTACTGCACTCAGATTGCCTGTGGGTCCTGGGAATTGCTTTCAGATCGTTGTGCTTGTAAGAAAAAAATTTCTCACCACCAGAGTCATCTTCCAAGATTCTTAATGGGCTTCTTGAATTAATTAGTTGTCTTCTGTCAAGATATTTTATCTTGGGAACTTAAGTGAGCTGAGACACCCACCCATCTTCTTTTTCCTTTAATCCTTTTCCCTTTCACTCCATCCCTCATACTCTACTCTCTTTTCCTTTATTTTTATTTCTTCCTAATATGTAAGATGAAATAATAGAGTAGGTGTTTCTTTTCTTCAGTGTATCTGTTTTTCTTTGACTCTCTCACAGGTATGTAAAGACTCAGAGCTGTTGGAATATTCAATGTATTCTGGATGACTGAAAGACCTTCTGAATTATATGTGAATGACTGAAAGACCTTCTGAATTACATGTTCATTTTGTCTTGCTGGCTGATATTTTCTCCAGTCTGAGCATTGTGCCTGTAAAAAAAAAAAACATTTTTGGAGGAGAGCTTTTCTATAAATCTTACCAACAATAAAATGACTTCAAAGCAAAGCACATAGAGAAATAATTCCAAAGTTATTTTATTTACAACATTTCCTTCACCCAAGCAGATTTTCTGACCAAGTCTGCAGAAAATTTTTAGTCTGCAGCTTGAATTAGATCAGGGACACAGACTCCAATAATGGGAAGCATGTTGAGTTGGTGAATGCCCTGTGCTTATTTCTCAACATGTATACAATATCATTATTATTTCACAATAGTAATTAATACCCCATAACTATTGTAATTTGGATAATTAGCTAAAAATGACCAATATACATGAGTTCATTTCTCTGCTGTAGACCAGGTGTGCTGTGGCCAGCTATGCCTGACCATTGGTCACTTACAGTGAAGAACTGTTACCTAGAACTGTAAGCTGAAATAAGTCCTGTTCTCCCACCTGTTGGCTGACGAGAATATCATTTTTTTATAACTTGTCACTTTCTTTCTGCTGTGCCACACTACTGAGGTATTAAGTGCATTGCATTCTGACTGCCTTGACAGCCTGACATTGCATGCAGTTTCTCAGCCTGGGACAATCCACAAGAGAACCTTATTTCTTTCCTCTAGACTTCTTTGATGCTCCACATCTTTGACCTTGGTCAGAATACTCAAGAATAATTCCATCTCCATCTCCTTTCTACACATCCCCAGTCTAACGTGTGATCATAAACTAATTCTTTGTTTGTATATCTATCTGCTTTACTAAGTGTGAACAAGCTGTGATGAAAACATGTACTTTTATTACTGATTGTTTACTGATTGAGAATTTCACGCATACATATACTATTTTGACCATGCCCCCCCTCTCCTTTTAAAACCATTAAGTTTAATTCAGTGCTCCCAGTATATGCAGGAATATCAGGCCACCATGTCTTATTCACATACTACCCTAGCCACGCCTATCTTTTCAGGAGCAAACATTGTTTTGTATGTGTTATCAGGTCACTAAAATCTATTAGTTTAAATGTGTGTTATTTTAAATAACACTTGGCTGTCAGCTGTAATGGCAGAGTCAGCAATAGTTTATAGACATTTCCAGAATGTTTTTTTCTCCTCTACTAACATGAACACTTTAAATCATATGAAAGCTTTTGAATGGTAAAAATGTATCTAAAATCACTAATGCACTTGCCACACAATCATGAGTTTAAAGCTCTAGCATCCATATACACAGAGTATAAGCCACATATGCCTGTAACCCCAGTGTTACAGAGAAAAGAGACAGGCAGATGCCAAGAAATCATTAGCCAGATGGCCTAGCTGCATTAGTGATTTCTTGGGTTGTAATGTGAGATCCAGTCTCAATAGTAAAGTGGAAACAACGAAAGATGACATTCCACATCAAGACTGGGTTTAATCATTTCTTTATGCACACATTACATCTGACTCGCAAACAGTAGTGCATACACTCATGTAAACAGGTATGTTCACCACTGCCATACATCTTACACACACATCCAAAAACATGCATACACACACACACACACACACACACACATACACACACACACACACACACACGTATACATTTATGTAGGCACACATGCACATACATTGCACACATGCAGTGCATACATGCACATATATTACACATATACAAACATAAATACACAATGCACACACATGAATCGAAGGCCAAGAGAAGCAAAAATTAGCAGGATTTATATATTAAATCAGATTCTATATTACCTTTGCCCAAAGGACATTTAAATCTTTTTTCTTATCCTATTATCATATTTATCTTCACAGGACATTTAAATGATATATTCATGTTCTTTTACCCTGTTGTCACCAACATTGCTTTTAGCATTTTTTTAATCCATCTTGGTAAAAACCCTCATCTTCTACTCTAGAGCATTCATTATTGGGGATATATAATTTTTGGCTTCTCAGTTTCCCTTACCATATAAACAGTTCAGAATAGATATATCCCTTTCAAAAAAAGTTAAAATCATCATACACAACATATCAATGTGTCACCTCTACACTATTTTATTTACAAACAATTTTTATCTATTTGGTAATATTGGCAGCCACTTCTATTTCATATCCTCTTAAAATTAGCCAAAGTCATTCTTGGAGTTTGAAAGAGGTATATAATTGTCCAATCAAGCATCCTCTCTTTTTTCTCCATTATAAATAATTTTGTCTCAATTGTTACTGGGATGCCATCCATCTAAAGTCATGTACACACTCATGTTAACAGTTTCCTTTGGTGTTTTCTTATTATTGTTGTTTTGACTGTTGTTGTTGCTGCTGTCCAAAATCATCAAATTCTAATGATACTCTAAGCAGAAGAATCAGACTCTTAAAGTGAAAACTTATGGGCAATCAGAAACAGCACTTACATGTGTGTGTTTTGAGTTCTGGTTCCAGGAAATAAGGTTATGCAATGATAAAAAAGGTACAGGTCTGTGGGAAGCCCTGCTGTGCTCTCGGAGATTCTCAAACCGAAACTACAAGCTGACAGCTAGTCTCT
>NW_022196911.1:108075023-108082911 GCF_008632895.1 Mastomys coucha
CAGGTCCCTCACATTCCCGGTTCGTGGAAACCCACGCAGGTAGGAGCTGCGGGACGGCATCCTACACAGGTCTAGAAAGGAGGAATCTCAGAATTTTGGTTCTGGGAGGCACTGTGGATCACAGATATTATGATGGGTATATATAGTTTCAGGCTGCATCTGTATTTTCTCCTTGGTGATAATAACGGAGTGTCTTTCCTCCTATTGTTTTCTTTCCATCACAGATCCTTAAAAGTAACTCCATTATCAGTAGGCCTGTGTGTGTGTGTGTGTGTGTGTGTGTGTGTGTGTGTGTCTTTGAGATACACCTTATCTTTGAGACACACTGTGTTTTTGAGAAAGGGTCTCTTTCTGAGTCCAGACTTCATTGATTGATAAGAAAAGCCTTGGAGTCCTCCAGCCTCTATCTCCTTAACCCTGGAATTACAAGTGCACACCATCATGCCTGAATTTTTTTTACAAAAGTTTTGTGGATTGAACTTGAATCCTCATGCTTGCACAAGGCAGCAAGCATTTTTTAAACTTCTTGTCCCCAAAGTCCTGATGTTTTTGATATAAATTTTTCTGAAGCTTTTCAAAGCACATCAGGATATTATTCCCTTTCACATAGTAATCATAAATTGTTAGGGATTTTTACATGTTTATTATCTTTGCCAATGTTTATTACTTTCTAAATGATGGAGAATTTCTGTAGAGTTGACATATGTGTTTCCTTTATGTATGGTTGTAGCTCCAGGTATCTGCTTCAAGCTCTAACTATGTCATTTAATAGTGCCTTCAATAATCTGCACGGCCATGGTTAAGTGCAGAATATAAAGTGGATCAGTCAAAGAATTCAGTAAAGAATGTTTTCTGGAACTTCAGTAGTTCCCAAAGCAGTCAGGAAAAACCTCAACCTACGTCAGACTCTAATATTTATTAGGAACATAACACTGATGTGGTCACTTTTGCTTGCTGGCTGTTCAAGTGCAGTGGACCAAGATTTGAAATGACTAAATTTTATTCACATGGCTAGTCGTAAAGGTGAAAGAGGAAATCACAACCCTGGAGATAAAAGACCAGAAGCATGGAAACATTTTAGGATCCATCCTTTCATTTCATCCCCTTACTAAGAAGTGAACCTGGGTCTGTGAGATCATTCAGTAGCCTCAGCAGGGAAAGATGCTTGACACCAAGCCTAAAGACTGAACTCAATCCCAGGAACCCCCACAGTAGAAAGAGAAGACTAATTCAAGAAAATTGTCCTCTGACTACCACATAGGCACAGACATGCACACACGAATGAATAAATACGCATAACAAGGTATGTTTACAGTGAATCGATTTGCTGACTATGTTTCAAAGGATATTTGGATAATGCGACTAAAATGAGGAAATAACATACATAAAAATTATTTACATACCAACTCTCAGGGAACTTGAGACTCTGTCACATAGTTGTAATAATTGCATCCCATTTTTATCAAATCTACATAAACTCAATAAAACTGCCTTTGCATACCGAACAGATGTGGCATGTGACACAACATCCTTAAATGATTCAACCAACAGAAGGAACAACCCTGGAAAGGGCCCTTGGAAGGAGCCTTAAAAGGCCAGAAGGTTGTCATTAATATTGTGATAGGGCTGCACACAAACACAGTGCAGCCCAAACTGTGTCCTACCAAGAGGATAAAATTCATGGGTAAGATGAGTAACTGCTAACATCTATACAACACCAGCACTATCATAGCAAGCATTCCAGAGCTCAGCCATTCTCTCAGTTAGAAGCATGTTCTCTCAGGGAACCATAGTCATAGGGACCCTTCTGTATAAGGAGAGCATAATAATGAGCAACCAGGAGGTAAAAGTAAAAAGAGCAAACAAATAAACCAAACCAATCCAACAAACAAACAAAAGGAATATTGGCTTACTGCTCTATAGAAAGGATTTGATTTGATTTTCCCAACATGTAATCTGTATAATTACATGTGTCCAATGAATGTATGTATATGTGGATATGGATGTGTATATGAGTGTGTATGTGTGCGTGTATATATGTGGCCTGCCTATGTACCCATTTCCTGCACTGCTTGACTCTTTGTTCCATTAGAGAGTCACACTTCTTTATATTTATTTATATATTTTATGTATATGTATACACTATAGGTGTCTTCAGCCACACCAGAAGAGGGCATCAGGTCCCATTGTAGATGATTGTGAGCCACTATGTGGTTGCTGGGAGTTGAACTCAGGACCTCTGGAAGAGCATTCAGTGCTCTTACTCTCTGAGCCATCTCTCCAGCCCCAGAGTCACACTTCTATTTTCATGTCATCTGTGCAATTAAAGGCTCTATGTATCTGTATGAAATCTATGAACCATAAGTAAAAGAAAACATAATATTCATCTTTCTGAGAATGACTGAGATTATTTAACATGAGCATCTCCAATTGCATCCACGACTTTGTACTTCATCCTGACTAAAATGAACTCTGTCATGTATGTAACCCACATTTTCTTTATTCATTCCTCTGTTGATGGTTGGATCTATAGCATAGCCGATATAAATAGAGACACCTTAAACATGGATGTGCACATTTTTCTTTGATATTGGAGACCTTGGGATGCATATGCAGCAGTAGTGAAGCAAGACTAATATGTTCAGTTTTTGAGGTAGTGCTGTACTGACTTCTGGAGAGGCTGGATCCATTTTAATTACAACCGCAACGGTAATTAAAATGGTAACTCCTGTGCACAACTTAGCAGCATTTGCTGTTATGCGTTTTCTTAATAACTGCTTTTCTGACATATATCATTTTCATAACTCCAGAGTAGAAGCGATGGCCGGATCTCTGATATGTTGCTACATTTTTCAATATGAGACATTCTTACTAGAGTTGAGGGAATGTTCCTCTATCACTTGGGTGCACACAACCAGAAGCCAGTGCAGGCTCAAGATGAGCACGGAGAATCGTGGTGCCCCAGATGGTTCCCTATCCGAGGACTTCAGATCCCTTTCACTTCTTCAACTAAAAATATTGCTGAGGGCTTGCCAAACACACAAAGGCCATGGCTTTTACCATTTTGCAAGCAAAAGAAACACCGTTTTAAAATCCTTTGAAAACTTTCTCTTCTTTCACATTACGAGGCTGCCACACGAACAGAACGTGCCATAAATAATGTGTGCTAACATTTTCCAAAAACTGGACATCAATTAACGTTAATTTATGAGAACACTTCTTCAGAGGAGCACAGTTCAGACTCATAACTACTGAAAAGGCTCATTAATAGAAATGTGTAGGGAGAGGTTTTTACTTTTTTTTTCTAAAGGGAACATTAAAGTAAACACATATCATTGCAAGGAAGGCTCATGATTTATGGCAAACTCAGTGGAAAGGAGACTACGCTGTGTTTCTAGGGTAAATTTTGAGCAAAGGAGTCAAGCAAACAAAATGAAATGAGGCTATTCTCTTAGGAAAGGCATCCTATGGCAACCCAGACAAATGGTAGCTAAAACTTATATAATAAGCACTACACACCAGGCATTATGCCAACATGATCTTGTGTGAGGTTCACCAAGAACACTGCCAGAGAAATGTGTTTGGTTGTCATATAAAAAAAGTTAAAAATCAAGCCCCCCATGTTACTATGGAAACTAAGACCAAAAAAGTGTCATTCAGGTGGAAATCTCATCTCCTGCCCACACTCTTTGATACATTACACAGTATCCATAGTAACCAGATAGAGGCATAGACAGCCCTAGGTGGGCTTGTGCAATGCTTTGTGTTTTAGAATGTCTGAGTGGAAGTGGAGGTACTTAGGCATTAACCTGAGCCATGTATTTATGTACAACAGTTAATTGTGTAAATAACTTCAAGTTTATGGAAATAAGCTATTTCTACCTTTAAGTCTTCAACATGGCCACAAAATGAGAAACACCCTCATCTGCTATATTTTTAAACCTTTTAAACATTTTGACGATCTCAGACAATATCCATATATTAATTGTAAAATGAAATTTCTACTTCTTTTAAATTATTATATTTATATATATGTTTTACTTGAATGTATATATATATAATATGTATATATATACAGAATGTATATATAATATGTATATATATAAAGGCATACATTAAGTTATGTGTGTGTATATATATATTTTTGCCTGAATGTATATATGCATGCCATGTGCAAAAAAGTGCCCACAGAGGTTAAAAAGAAGGTATCAGATCCCCTGCAACTTCAATAACAGATGGTTGTGAGCTAACACGCGACTGCTGGTAACCAAACCTGGTCTTTAAGAGCAACAAGGTTTAAGCACTGAGCCAATTCTTCAGCCCTGACATTTGTATGTCTTGAGATACTCTCTTAGTGAAAAATGATAAAACAAAGACATCTTGTAACCACACTTTTGGCTACTTTGTGAGTTCCTTTCCTTCTGCCCCTCTCTACTCTTTCAACCCCCTAACACTAGGTAGGAGAGAAAGAAGAATAGAGGGGAAAGGGGTAATGATATCGCTAGACTACTTCCTGTTGATTAGGACTGACTTCTTTGGAGCAAATTTGATCTTTGCCATCACAGTATCCATTTTCTTCTTTTCGTCTCTATGCACATGACTGTTTGACAAACCACAGCCTAAGGCAAACAACAGCATCTATCCACCAACTGGCCAACTGCCTCAATTATCAGGCCTCTAGCATTTATATATCCTCTGGAAATGCCCCAGAATTCCAAATGTCACACACTCCCAGAAACTATCTGTAGCTGGCAAAATTATGCCCCTACTAAAGCACAAGGCAAGTCATTGTCAGATTCTATGGTGAATCCGGAGCAGCCCTGTACCACACACCTTGGATTAAAATGAAAACAGATACTTGGAATAGTTCTTTGTCTTATAAAGAAACCAAAATTCTCACCACACTATCTTTTTTAAGGTTTATTCTCTAAATTTATGCACATTTATAATGAGCAGAAAATTTTATGTGAGAGTGTGCTGCCTTCATAGCTCAGAAGAGGGCACTGGTCTCCTGGAGCCAGAGTTACCGGGATTTGTAAACTGCCTGGTATGAGTGATGGGAACCAAACCCTGGTCTTTTGCAAGAATAAAACATCATACTTACTCTTTGACAGTGAGCCATGTCTCCAATTAAGGTATCTTTATTTCTTTTCTTTGGAGAGGGAGAGGGAGAGGGAGGGAGAGAGAGAGGCTGTGTGTGTGTTGGTTAATGCTTGCAGACCCATTCATATACTTTGATAAAGAAGTAGGATGTATAAGGCAGAGTGAACTGGGAAAATTCTATACCACTAGCCTCTTTGATGTGCTTGCACGATTCACCTCCCATCAACCCCAGATAATTTACTAAGTTTAAGGATCTCATCAAGGTATCGGATCTCATCAATCAGCGGAGATGGAAGGTTCAGCTTTTTACACAGCAACAATTCTCAGATTTAATCATACTTCAGAACATTGGAGAGTATGTGAGCATGAAGAGCAGTAAGCCTTACTCCTAGGTCTCTCTCACATGGATCTCCAGTGAGGTTTGTGAAGTCCACTTCCGACAGATTCCCCTAGAAACCTCATTTTTACAGCCACCGCATTAAGACCTACCTACGGGATACAGCTAAATCCTTATCACCTTTGACAGAACCAGTTTCTCTCCAATGAATAATTGTACTGCTTATCTTGTCTGTAGTGAGTCAAACATCCATTGAATACTTTCCAAATGATTTTTTAAGTAATAGCATTATCCAATCTCCAGATAAAATTTAAAAGTAATATGGAACAATAACTCAAAATTATTATTTAATAACCTCATGTTCTAAATCAATCAGTAGCTACCACTGACCCAAGTAGACACTTCTTGTCACTTTGGGTGAAAAAGAAGTCAATGCTCAATACAGATCACCAATCACTTCTTAGTTCTCCTTTGGAATTGAGAAGCTTCCAGTGTGTTTAAACCAAAGAAAGAAAAATAGACACTAGGATGAAATATTGTGTTTTGTGATGTGATGTGATTGTGCATTTGGTGTTTGTGTGTTTGTGTGTGTGTGTGTGTGTGTGTGTGTGTGTGTGGTGTGTGCTTGCACTAGGAATCTCCCTCTATTAATATAAACATAGGTTTTGAAACAGAGTCTTTCATTGAGCCTGAATTCCACCAATATAACTATAGTAGGTGGTCTGTGAGCTCTATGGATGATTCTGCCTTGCTAGTGCCCAGCTTACAGGAAGGTACCACTATTCCTTGGATTTATTTCATTAACATAGATTCTGGACAACCAAACTCAGGTCCTCCTGATTGTCCTTCTGATATATGTATGTGTATATATATATATATATATGTGTGTGTGTGTGTGTGTGTGTGTGTGTGTATACCACTTCTTACCACTGATAAGCTGGATGTTGAACAGGAAACATCTACCCGGAAGACAGGAATATAGGAATTGAGGGTGAATATACTTAGAAGAGGCGATAGGTTTTTTTTAAATTATAAACATTGCTTACCCAAGGATTCATTTTTACAAAAACCTCTCCTGGTAAGTTTTTGGTGACAGATGGTTGTTGGCAAAATTAGGACTGAAATGCCTCCAAAGTTTAGCTAACATTGATTCCTCAAAAAGGCACCCACATCCGCGTTCCAGATTCTAAAGGAAATGTTTGTGTATTGGTCCTCTAAAGTCTTCCGTCACAGGAGGAGGGAGCCTGAGCCTAACATGCAAAACTCCCTGCGTGAAACTGTGTGAAATGATTCAATTATTTCCATAATAACACATAACGGATTCCAGATCTCCTGCATTAAGCACGCCGCCAAGAAGCCTTCTGAGTCTGTGCTGTTTCTCATTTCAGAATACTGTAAGCACCCTGAACACATGTTAGGAATCTAGTTCATAGTCTGCATTTGTAAAATATCAAATTTATATCAGCAGAAACCACAGCGGCAGCACAGGAGCTGCCCCCCAGAGCCCAGCCATTGTGCAATCAAATTCTTAACACTAGCTTATCATTTTTGAGAACTTTCTCCTGGTTGAAATGGACAAAATGATTTTCACAACTCAGGGCCATTTTCCTTACCTATTTATGACATGGACTTCAAAAAGACATACTCAAGAAGGCCTGTACTCGAGTTTCTATTTTGTAAAGTTATGTCACTGACTTTTAAAGTACATATTAAAAATAAAATTTATTTTACCGGAGTGCTCCTATACTGTTTCATAACACTGAGATCTAGTTTTGCAAAGCCCCTGGAGTTTGTTTCAATATGCTGAGATCCAGATTATTTGAAAGTATGAGTTTATTAAGAAAGGATTCTCTCTCCAGTAACCAAAAATACATTTATTTTCAAACACACTTCCATTTTTTCATTACATTTACCTCACCAGATAAAAGTCAATGAACTTATTATATGTCGAATTATGCTACAGAAGTTACTGCCTTGGCTAAACATCTCTCTCTTGAAAATGTGAATGATATTAATGTATACTATACTGCTATTTTATCATCATAATTATAGATGTTGTAGATGGGGTAACATCAGGATGTCTTGTATTTTATTGAATTACTTTCTAGACGTAAATACTGTGGTAGGGGGAGTCTATTGAGATATAGTCAGACCTACAAGGCTTAGACTAATAATCACACTTGTAATACCATGTCTGCTCAAGATATCTGGCATTACTGAGTTCCAAACAGAATCTAGCTGTCCATCAAACGTACACCCTGTTCTATCACTTTTATTGTTCTTATGGCCACTGGCCCCCACTTAGAGTTAGCCTACAATGTAAGGAAGGTTACTTTGAATACATATATTTATTTATTTATTTATTTTGTTTTTTTTTTCAAGACAGGGTTTCTCTGTGTAGCCCTAGCTCTCCTGGAACTCACTCTGTAGACCAGGCTGGCCTCAAAC
>NW_022196911.1:108083005-108100871 GCF_008632895.1 Mastomys coucha
TTTTTTTTTTTTTTTTTTTTTTGCTTAATGTGCAAGGAGTGTTTCTGCTTTCCTTTTCTAATACTGATATTTCTAATCTAATTCTGATTGTGTGTATCACAATCAGAAAGAGAGGAAGAGAGAGAGAAAGAGAAAGAGAGGAAGAGAAAGGGAAGAAAGAAAGAGGGAAGAAGGCATGAACATGTATATAGGTTCCATGGAGGCCAGAGGTATAGATCTCATGGAGTTGGAGTTACGGGTTATTATGGATGTTAGAAATTTGGTGTTCTGCAGGAGCTGCCAGTTCTCTTAACCAAGAAGCCACCATCTCTCTAAACCTGTTTTCATTTTCTAAGTAATAAGTTTGTTTGTTCCTGAATGTATTTGTGTATAGACAAAAAGATAAATACCTTATGTTTCATATAATTATATTATTATCTCTCCATGACCACAGTTGATCTTAGAGTTGAAGAATTTTTAATTGCCCATATGGTATTTTTTACTCCCTTCATACTTTCATTTTTTTCTGAGGCATAGGGGGGGCTTTAGACTATTCTAACACAATTAGATAGACTATATTATCTGTCTGTTTAACAAACTACACCTTATTGAAGATACATGTGTTTGGACACCTAGTATCCGGGGGGGCATGGGGAGCAGAAGATTGTGTTGCATCCCCTGGAACCAGCATTATAGACAATATAAGTCATGATTTGGGTTGTGGGAATTGAACCCAGGTCAGCAGCCAGTGCTCTTAACTACTGAGCCATCTCAATGGCCTACCAGGTATATATTTTATATCACAAATTTCACAAATCCTACCTACATTTTTCTATGAATATAGAAGCTCATCCCCACATGTCTCAATACTCTCCTACATATGTTAGGCTAAGTCCCAAGAATATATAGAGTTTACTTTGCCCACGATCCCCATATACGGCCTTCTATGGTTTCCCCTGAGCAAGGCAGACTGAAGCCCTGGTCTTTGAGATGCCACCAATCCTCACTCTTCACTGCCATTATTGTTCCCTCATGGGCCAAATCACACCTGTTCTTCCAGCTTTCTTGATGGCCTGTATACTGTTCTCTCAGTTGAGAATGACAGACTCATTCTTGTGTAGACCCAGAGCAGGCAACTGCAGTTGCTGTGAGTTTGTTTGCAATGGCTCTCTATTGCCTAGAACACAGCATTTGCCAGCCTTTCATACGGTTTCTGGGCTCTTACATTCTATCCTCTCTTTTGCAATCTCCCAGAGCTTTTGAAGAATATATACTTTAAGCCTAAGCATCCAGTAGACCATTATTCTCAATGTCTTAACACGGACAGAAAGTCTTGCCTTAAGTGTTGTCACCCCTGGTGACATTGCCAAGTTCCAATGGATAATCTCAATCCAATAGCAATACAGTTGGTGGTAGTTAAATGTGTCACAGGACAAAGAAAAAGTCATGAATGACCATACTTCCAAGCCTTCCTGTAGAATACTATTCCTATTAAATGCCATGACCAATTAAAATATCTAATCTGGTAGAGCTAATACACAGAATTAGGTGCTATGGATAATTATAAACTTATTTGTGCCTCTGTGTATATCTAAATGAATATATATATATGTATATACAAATGGGTATATGTATATATGCATGTGTGTGGACACATATATGTATATATATGAATATAAGTATTTGAATATATACATACATGTACATATGTATATGTGTATTTTTGCATGTGTGCATATACATGTATGTGAGTATTTATGTGTATTTGTGTGTATGTATGCATTTTGTGCATGTGAATATATATATGTTTATGTGTATGAGCCTGTACACTCATGTGTTTGTAGGTGTATATGTGTGTGTGTGTAGGTGAATATATATATATATATATATACATATGGTTATATGTGTATATATATAAATATATGTGTGTGTGTATCTGTATATGTGCATGCATATATCTGTATATGTGTATACGTTTGTGTCTTTATGCTTGTATATATGTATTTGTATGTTTGTATGTGTATATATGTATGCGCATGTGTTTTTGTTAGTGTGTTTATATACATGTATTTATCTGAATATGTATCTGTGTCTTTAAATATATGTGTATGTGTGTACATAGGTTTACACATGTCTTTGTGTTCATGTGGATGTACACAAGTAGTTTGTGGGTATGTGAAGATATTTGCATCTTTTTGGGTGTCTATTTTCTTTTACTCAGTAGAAATAACTTAACCTAAATGTGAATGTACATGGCAAGATATGTTCATTTCCCAAGTATCTAACCAGAGTAGAGGATCCAGGAGTATCCTGCCTTCCCGGCTCAGGCTGAGGCATCCTCCAAGAGACTTTTTTCAAGTGTTTCCTGACTGTAAATAGTTACCTCACATTACCTCAGAGCACGAGGCCATGTTTGCACACGAGAGCCAGCCGCCACAGCAGGGCTTAGCTGAAAGGCTGGCTTCTGGAAGTCATTTTCTACCACGTGCACGTTTTTGATAAATCTGCAGAATAACTTAAGCAAAGAGACCCAGGGTGATTTTTCTTCTTTCATTCTCCTTCTTACCTCTGGCCCAACTCAGCTGTAAAACTAAGTCCCCTTTATCACTGCCGTCTCCACTCCTTAATCCAGCTGACTCTTGTGAGCTCGCTTTTGCACATGCTCGGCTCTTCCTGTCCACTAAATCCTATCAGCTGCCTTGGATTTGGGGTTGATGGTGATGGCTGAGGTGGGAAAGACAGTGGTTACGCTTGTCGGCTACCTTTTCACAAGATGTAGGGATCAAGGAGTGGGGTTTTAGGTGTTAGTGGAGTTTGCAAGGTATAGAGATTGTGTGGTTCATTTTTTATTTTTAATTTGTTTCTGACCATTTACTCTTAGATATAAATCTTGAAATAAGAACCTTATGACAACTTTTTTTTTTATTTTGTGTTTCATAGAACATTAAAACATAGCCAAAAAGACTTAGTGTCTATGCACACATTGAAAATTGAGTACTGCCTAAACTAGGTTTGTATGTTAATTCATAACGTAATTCTTCTAGCATTGCCAAGATATTTTGCACATACCTCTGTGAGCATGTCATTCTTACTTGACCCCAGCATATTAGATAAGGAGCTCAGTTTTTATTCATTCTTTAATAACTTTGTATGACATATTTTGATCAAATTCATCCCCATTAATCCTGGAACTACCTCCCTTCCCTACATAACCAACTTCTTATCCAAAAATAGGAGAGAGGGAGGGAGGCAGGGAGGGAGAGGAAGAAGGAGAGGGAGAAGGAAAGGAAGAAGCATCTCTAGTGATGCTTAAGCGTTGCCCTGACCTGTGGCTATAACTGTAAGTCATTAGGATGCCAGCTGAAGGTTTAATTGTATTCTGTGAGAAGAGTGATGGGTGTTTTATAAGCTTTAGTTTTACTTTCCTCCCAAATAGGCCTTCCTTTCACCCAAGTCTTTCTTAGAAAATGGGTGCCACCATTCCTTAGGTGGGGTGTCTTGAATGGTTAAGGGAGGAGCCAGCTAGCAGCAGGCAAGGATGCACATAATTATTCCTCCTCTGTGGTTAACTGTGAATGTGATATTTTCAATTCCTGGCTTGACTTCTCCATAATAAGACACCGTAACCTGGAACTCTAAGCCAAAGACATCCTTTCTTCCCTAACTTGCATTTTGTAAGGAGAGTTTTATCATAGCAAGAGAAAGAAAGCTTGGGCAGGGGTTAGTATTATAGATCAATGTTGTTAACTTTGTTAGAATTATAAGCACTATAAGAAACCCTTACTGTTTCTTCTATGACACTCATCTTTGTATTATTTTTCTACTTTTACTCTTTGGCAGCATATCACTGACTATACTTCTCCTATCTCAATACCAGGACTTGTCAGTGTTTTCCTATAATGGCTGGATAAATATTTTCAGACTTGTTTGGTACAGAGTTTCTGGTATTACTATGTAACTGTCTGGTAGCATTCCAAAGAAGACAGAGCTGACAGCAAAGCAAATATGAGAGTGGCACCTGTCACCGCGTCCCAGCAGAGCCTTTTATTTTCAGGCACTAACGTTTTCAGAGATTCTCATGCATGAGCTATTACTCTTATTTAATTTTTTTTTTTTACATTTGATTTTTCTTAGAGTTCCATACATGGGCACTACATGTCCTTTTCACTCTATATTCTATGGCTCCAATTGCTGTCATATCCCACACTTCTCAAATTCATTACATCTCCTTTTTCAGTCAGTAATGTCACACACATGTGTGCATCTGTGAGCATGCATGCACTTGCACCCACCCACCCACACACACACACACGCACACACACACACACACACACACTCCATGATTCCATTTTGTGTTGTTTGTATGTATTGTGTAGTGCTGACTATTTGAGATTAGGTAACATACTGGGAGCTCAGTTCTTGAGAAGAATGATTCTCCCTTTCAGAGTAGCCATCAGTTGACGTTTCCTCTTCAGATCTTCCTGCACAGGTGGATCCTGATGAGAATTCCTTTCTCTCAACTGTTTAAAGCTACAGAGGGAAAAAGTAATAAAGACCACTGCTAACTTTTGATCATTCAAAAATTAGTAGTAGTCTCTGGCCATATTTTGGTCAATCCCTTCTGTGATATGAGAGTAGGTGCAGGTGTGATCAGATCTGGGCTTAGATGAAATATACCAGACAAGGAAATAGTAAGAAGGAGAACAAGGTTATTCCAATTCTTAGATTTCATATAGAATTTAATTTACAGAAAAATAACTAATACATCTTTTAAAATAGAGTCAATAGTAACTTTTTTTTTTTATTTTGCTAACCAGTAGACAAGAAGTAAACATGCAAATTGCTGGTTTAGACACTGGGGGTTCTGCATGAACTCGAGTATGTGAGTATGTATTTCTATGACCATGCAGAGTCCAGAATGGATTTCAGGTATCCTGCTCTGTCACTCTGAACCCTATCATCACCTTGGTACAGGGTTTCTCACAGAGTCATAAAAATCACTGTTTCTCTTAGGCTTCGTGGCCACTGTCCTCTCAAGACTGTCCTGGGTATTGGATCATTTCCCACTGCCAAGTTTATTAGCAGGGAGAGCCATGCCTAGCTTTTGATGTGAGTGCTAAGGAATTGAGCTCGTCTCCTTCCTTACTTATATAGAAAGTTCTCTTAGACTGAGCCACCTCTCCAATCTTAATGCTCAATCTGGCTCATCATGAAGAATCACCGTGTCATTAAAACCATGTGATTTTACAGTAAACATCCATAAATCATACAGGTCATTTATATGCAGGTTTAATAGTTTGCTGAAAAACAATATGTTAGAGGCAGACTGCTACAATGACCACTCAGTTACAATCTCATTGAGAGTGTAGACACTTCTGGAAATCATTCACAACAAAGTCAGGACCACAACAACCAACTCTTTGACACTTCGTTATTTCCCTGTTAAAGATGTTGACTCAGTTATTTGTCCCTTGTTTTTAGAGTTTGGTGGTAATAAGCGGTATTTGTATAGATGGCCACAGCTGGCCAAGTAGACCCATCTTACAGGTGAAGGTCTGGAGGTGAGCCCTGTTGTTATAGTTGAGAGATTTCTTTGTTCACACCAAACATATTTGTCAAGCAATAATAAAACTTTCTTAGCTCATTATTCTCAGAAAAGTGCTCTGCCATCACAGAAGTTCCTTTTGGTTTGTCGAAGGGCCCCAACAGTAGATTTTCCCTGTCAAACAAGGACCAAATCTTTTGAAACATCCAAAACTACAGCATCACTTCAGGCCAGCCGTCTTTCATTCCCATGAAAATAGACACCAGGATGGAAAGGTGGTGCATATATTACCCACATCTGTCTGCTACAAATCTGACTCAGTTTCATGCTTTTAGGACAAATTCCAGGCAAAGGGCCACTGGGAGAGGCTCCATTTCTCTCTACCCCAAGCCCAGTCTTGTCAGTTAGGCAGCAGAATAATTTCTTTCATAAGGTCTGTCTTAGCCAAAGTAAACATACCCATGCCCCGTGGCATGAGACCTCTAAAGGGAAGGGACTGTGTTCTGAATTACACTCCAAGGGGAGTTGACCTGAGATCAGATGCCTTAAGACCTGGAAAGCAGTGAGACAGGCGTATATCAAAGATGGACTTTATCATTTGGTATGGTTGGAAAATCAATTTTCTATATATGGAACCATGGCATGGATAAAACCCACCTCACAGACCCCAGCTTTCCTTCCCCCATGGTACAAATTAAATGGATGCCATTTGTTCTTGAGTACAAGAGCAACTAGCGACTTCAAGTTGGAAGCAACCATTTCAAGGGATAGAAAAACAAACTTTTAATAAAGAAATGGAAAGATGTCATATTCTTGCACTGATTAAATTAGCAAGAAAATATAGGTCTGTCCAAATGCCCTGTGCTGGATCCTTATGCACCTAATGGAAAACTTGTTTCTGATCCAGGATTTTATTATTATTGTTATTATTTGAAATGCCACTTTCAGAAAAAAAAATTTCCATTCGATACCCACCTTACTAGGAGAGACTCAGTATGAAAATAAATAGTTGAAAATGTGCAGTGACTGGAGTAGTGTGAGCCAAACTAAAGCTAAATTTCCATCTGGACCTCAGCATGCTACCACCCAGAAATATTTTCTGTATTTCATTTTGATCCATTTTAACAGCATATATTTTATTTATTCTATGACAGTTTTGTATTGTAAACAGTGTGTAAGCAATCTCCCTGATCATATGCACACTGAGATATTCCCTCCCACTTTCCCAAGACCCCAACTTCTCCCTCTCACTCCCCCAGAAGCTTCCAAATCTGTCTCTTAACTCCACCCAGGTACTCCCATCTTCTTTCTCTCGCACAAATACCCAGAAGTTTTGTTTCTTTTTCTACCCATACCAGGGCCCCCCAACTTTATACTCCATTACAAATCACCAACACCTTCCTTCCACTCCCCACAGGCACCTCCAATTCCTCCTTCACACTTTCATAATGGATTCCATTTGTTTATCTTCAGAAGAAATTCAGGTGGTTCTTAAAGGTAAAATGCTGTTTCTGAGAGAGAAAGAAAGAGAGAGAGACAGAGACAAAGACAGAGACAGAGACAGACAGAGACAGTGAGACACACAGAGACAGAGAGAGGATACATCTGTTCAACCATCTGGCCCCCTGTTCTATCTACAGCATCACATGTTTCTATCTATTGTCTAGAGACAGGAGTTGGCCTAAGATGTTCACCATACCAAAGGACTGTAAGATTTTAGTGTGTTGGAAGTAATATCTGTCAGATATTTTCTAGACAGAAAACTGCTATAGAAAATTCTGAGTATTCAGTGAGGGTACTAAGCAAAAGGTCTTTGTCTGCACTGATTTGAGAATCGAGTTGGAAAGAACTGGAAGTTTCTCAGGTGCCTTGGAATACACTGCTACCTTGCCCAGAGTAGCCAAGAAGAGATGAGGTATAATATAAGTGCAACTCTGTAAGGATATGAGAAGAAATCAGAACATTCTGATTACGGATTCACTGGAAGAAAAGAGGAGATGTGGCCATTTAGTCCAGGACTATGTCTGAACTGTGTGGCTTATCTCTGAGAATGAGAATTCTTGGAAGTTGTGACAAGCCCTTGTCAAGTGAGGCTTATGAGAAACAACTGGGGCTGAAACAAACCCAGTGATTACTTTGGTCACCCACAGAAGGGGATGAAAAAGCTGTCTCTGCTAGGTGCCAATATTACAAAATAAATCAGGCTGAGCAATTTATAAGAAATTTAACTTTGTTCTCAGTTCTGAAGGATGAAAAGTCCGGTCTCCTGACCCAGGAGATTCAGCTCTCAGAGTTAATGTAGCTCCTTCCGTATCCTTGAAGGAAAAACTCCCGTGCCTACGACTGGCATGAAAGCAGCAGATCAATCTACCCGAGAAGTCGTTTTTGGAAGAGTTCAATTCTGTTCAAGAGAAAGGAGCCTTCAGCCATCATCTTCTCCCAGGATCAGCATCCTGAAAAGATAGCAATTTTGGAAAGGTAATGTTCGATCCTTCTGTGTCAGAGCTCTTCTCCGTGAACTATCTATCCACGGCCCACAACAAAGCTCAAGGTATTCTCACTGGAGGCTGAACATCATCTGTCCCCTGAAGCAATCGTGTCTGAATGAAAAATGCAGACCCTGGCTGGGCGGGGATATTTGAACAAGTGGTCCCCAGTTGATGGCACTGTTTTAAGAAGCCTTTACTGGAGGATTTGCTTCGGGCCTTTATAGTGTCAGCCTCCCCTCCCCTCACACACACCTATTCACTTTCTCTGCTTTGTCCCTTTATTTGAAGATGTGAACTCCAAGTTTCCGGTTCCTCCCAGCATGCTTTGCTTCTTACTGTCATGCCCCACTCACTGGATGGGCTCTTATGCCTCCCGACTATAAGCCAAAATAGACTCTCTATTTCATTAGTTGCCTTTGGCCATGGTATCTCATTACAGCAACAGAAGAGTAACTAATACAATCAGGCTTCATGAACATTACCCTTTCTTGTAATTAATAGGACAAAACTCTTACAGGCTGATGGCAAGGGGCTGTAGTCGGTTTGTGAAATAAGAAATCATTTTAAGGAAATTCATTTTTATAGGAAAATACGTTGTAAGGTTGTTTACTTGAATTAAAAGGAGGAACAATGGGGAAGAATTCCTTGGCCTCTACAATGAACGATGAAATGATATAATTAGGTTTAATGGGTAGACTAAATAAATATGGGCAAAGGGAAGAAATTAAATTCATTAACTCTGAAAATGTAATCACCGTGCATTTCTTTTTTAGCCTTTGAAAGACATCTCTGTAAAGAAGTAATAATATATTAAATGGCGTGTGTAACCTTTTATTAACTTGAAGTCAAGTGATTAAAATGCACTCATGCGTTATGATGTAAGTGTTTGGAAAGGATGCATGCTCTAAAGGAAGATTCAAAACAAACATCCCTGCTCCAGAAATATCCTTGCCCTGCTCTCTGTTCCATCTCACTGCATTACTTTGCTGTGGTAACTGTAACATCTGCCTTAATTTCTCTGATCAGTTCTTTAAGGTTGAAAAACCAACATTGCACTCAACTTAAAACTGAATTGTTTCCTATTTAAACAAATTTTGACTTTTGATACATAATTAGAGAAGTCTCGCCATGAAGATGGGGGCTGAACCTCCCAGAATAATATGAGAATAAGTCAGGAGATTTGTTTTTCTTTAAAAAGAAATTTTTTAATAGAATTTAAGTTCCACAATAAAGACCCTTTCCAGGTATGAACAAAAGAGCTGACTTTAAAGAGGAACATGTTGACTATTACAGGCAAGAAACTCATTTTAACCCACTGAAAGCTTTCAGCCCTCCAGCACCACAGGGTGGGGTGTGAGTCTGTAGATGTATCTTTTTTTCCCTCCTGAACACCCACAAAGAAACATTCAGTGGTCAGTCCTACCTCGAGAAACCACAAACCCAAGGGAGTATGTCAAAAGCCCCTTTACAGAGTCTAAATGGAGGGAGAGGCTGAGTTCCATTTTCACACTTCTCCTTGGGTTACAAGCTGACCCAAACAGACATTTATGGTCCTCCGAAGAGGCCACAGCACCAAGGGAGTTTCATATCAGCCAACTGACAGAGCAACAACGGCACCTTCTGAATTACCTAACCATGGCTCCTTAGCACTTAATCTTTTGAGTTTCCCTTGGCCTGGTGACATGGACAAACGAACAGATCCATTCCACTAGCTGGCTTCTGAATCCCTATATCCATTAGTCTGAGGACAGAAGCCAGAGATACAAACTAATTAGAGAAGCAAAGCTTTATTTTCCTTAAGGTTAATGAAAAGCCACTGCTGTCATAGGTCCTCAACCTTTTCCGGGTACCAATCATTTGCCTTAATTTGGATTTTTAAAAATGTGAGGGGGCAGGGTCAAGCACTGTTTCTATAGGAATCTGGTATTTGCATAGGAAAAAAATAAAAATTAGAAGTTTAGTCTATTTTAAATTACATTACAGTATACAACGTGACATTCTATTTGATTTTTACTGCCTGACACTGAGCAGATGAAGGGATCGGCTCTCATTCCGGTAGCTGGAGCTGAGGGCACCTCAGTAATGCTTGCTCGCTCAGCATGGCAAGGCCTTGAGTTCAAACCCCAGATGCTCAAAAACAATAAATAAATAAATTCCAGGATTTGACCTCCGCTGGGAAGGTGGCTCAGTCTGTCTTGCCAGCCCTGATCTGAATATTCTGCTCAAGCTTCTGATGGAGGAGATTTCTCAGGAACATCCAGACCGTAAGTGTTCTTGACGATAAGGGACCGCAAACGTTACGGTGGTGGAGTGTTCCATAGCTGAGATTTCAATTATTTGCTTGACAGATGAAAGTGTGCATTATTCATTTTCATGCACTCAAATCAGCACATAAACATATTTATATACACATGCACATACATACAACTTTCCCTGGTAACAAACCTCTCTCTTTATGGGTCTAGTATACTTATAACTAAATGGTCAATTATTGTTCTTTGGTTAATTGTTTAAATATCTGCTTTTCTCTTTCCTCTGTTTTTATAGTTAAAAGTCCCCTGCCTTTCCTCTCATTTCAGACTCTATGTCAAGTCTTTAATATGTCCTTAGAGTTCTCCGTTGGTTGCCCATTGAGCCCTGTGCACATGTGGAGACAAAAATAAACACGTATGTGCACCTCGTTTTTGACATAAGGGAAAAATATATAGTTGCACTGTGCTTAAAACATTGAGTCAGCATCACGTATTTTTAAAATAAGATTTAATGATTTCAAAAGTTTTTCATACTATTTAAGTTTAAAAATTATTGACGCATTCAGAGGTTTTGCCATGTTAAATCTGTATCTTTGTTTTCTGTTTTTTGGGTTTTTTTTTTTGTTTTTTGTTTTTTTTTTTTAATAATACCTCAAGTATAGAATGTTTAGAAGCTTTTTATCACAGAAGTCCCTGCTAGGTCTGCAAAGCAAGAAGCAGCCAGGACTATGCAGTAAGATCTTACTACAAGAACAAAAACACAAAGAAAAAGGAAACAAAACAAAACAAAAACAAAACAACAACAAAACAAAACAATAAAGCAACCAACTCTTTATGCACACATGCATACCTCACGCATGCATATGGGCAAACACGTGCACACACTCACGTGCATGCACACACCATCTTTTCCATGGATACAAAAGAAACCATTATACTCTTTTAGGATTTAGTGAACGCGAAAAATCCAAATATAAAAATCAACAAATTTTAAAGTGAAATCAAGAGCTAAGATTTCCTGTACCCCAAGTTTCCAGGGATTATTTATTCAAACTAGTTTCTTTCTCTATATATAGGTTATTGTTTGTACAATGTTGGCATTAAGTGATAAGGAGCCTCCATTTAGTGGCTTTGTAACTTAAATATCTAAAACAAGTGAAGGAAGAGAGGAATATCCCTCCCATTGCAGAGCTGAAGCACACAATCTTATTTGAATCGCATTCTTGTATATATTCACAAACTGTGATTTTGAAAACAAAACAAGAAGTTTGGGTTGATGGATTGATGCCATCTCTAAGGGCAGAGAAAGGAGGTAGACATCACCATTTTTGAAGTGTCTTTGGGGTGTTCTCTGGGTGGTGTTTCACAATAAAACAAGATATTGATTTCTCCATCGGTTTTGTGCTTGGCTTAAAGTTTATCCAGTTTTGCTTTTCTTTGCAACAGGAACCTGTTCCCATGCAGTGCAGTAGTGATATCTATAGGGAAGGTACTAGCTGTGCGACGTATTTTTAATTGGAAAGGGAAAGGTGGGTTGAATTATTGAACAAGCTTGACTTCTATGCTCCTCAAAGCTGCCACGAGAAACTGAGCTTGGTTTTACCAACACTCCTGTCTTCTGTTCTTTCTCTCACACCTGCTCCAGTGTTAGCCAAGGTGTGAAAAACCTGAGCTCACTCAAGCCGTGAAGTTTTGGAAAGTGGTTACGGGGAGTGGGTGTCAACAGAGTTGTGGCTGTAAGAAGGAAAAATAAGGCCATTCTCAGTTTGGTATTTGAGCCTTAGACAGATGTTTGTTTCTTACTACATTTCTCTTTTTCATGTTATCTGTGCATTATTTGATCCAATGTAGAAGACAATGTATTTCAGTTATGATTTGTGTTGAAATACAATGTCTATGTAGGTATAGTTAATTAAATCTGACAATTTAAAGTATGTCAAGTCATTTATATAACCTAAACATCATCAATATTATGTTTATATTCCCCGTAATACTTACAATATTCTTTAAAGTTATCGGCAAATAAAATCTGAGTGAATTTATCATAAATATTTACAAGGCCATTCAAATTTCACATTTCCCTCCATTTTCTTTTCTTTAGAAAAGAAGTAGATCATTCAAGATAAACTAATTTGAATATGATTTGTCTATGGTGTCCTAAAATTTTAGATGAAAAGTATATATTCTAAATTCAATTTAAATCTGATTGCAAAGCTATATAGTTTATTGAGGAATGTACACTAAAGCAAATATATGTTGTAGAATGCAGAGATCTTGTCCTCTTGGACTGGACTAAAATCTCTTATTCATATTTTCTAGAGGAGATGTGGAATCTTCTAGATCCTGTTGATCTTGGGGAAGTCCCAGAAGAGTTGCTGGAGAGAACAAAACTGTGATATTTAGGAAACTGTTGAGAAGTGAATGCTCATACTTTATGTTTTGTTCTATTCTCAAATTTTAAGAATCTAGACAAGATCATGGGAGGGAAAAAGTGATCTAAGAACACATGTGGAAATGACAAGAGTTGCCATATCTGACTAGGGAGCCAGTGCACCTGAGCAGAGATGACCCAGAGAGAACACAGTAGTGAGTAGAGTCCAGCAAAGAGACAGACTGGGCGTCTGTGTCCCATCTTACTATCAATGAATTAATATGTGGTGCCATTTACTTTGAAGTAAAAAAGTATTCAATTGAACTTACTTTTGCTTTTATGGATGCTAGCAATTGAAAGACTTTGAACTTTTAAAAGATATTTTGGAGTTTTACAGACTTTGGACTTTAAAGGAGACTGGCTATGTGGAAGAGACTTTTTCAAAGTGTTTGTCATTAAAGATGGTGGGACTTTTAAATTTTTTAATGTTTGTATTGCAAGGTTGATATTAATGGATTATCTTGTGGGTGAACAAGAAAGGAAAGGTAATGGCTTAACCATGATATGCTTGTATGTCAGTTTGATAAGAGGTCATCCGTGCTGACAAGACTTATGTCAACATAGGCTAGAGTCATCTGAGAGAAGGAAACTTCAATTGGGAAAATGCTTTCATAAGACCTGGCTGTAACACTCTTGGATGTTTTCTTAATTAGTGATTGATGTAAGAAGGCCCAAAGCATTGTGGGGAGTGTCATCTCTAGGGTGGTTTTCCTGGGTTCTGTAAGAAAACAAGTTGAACAAGCAATGAAAAGCAAACCATTAGTCAGCAATCCTCCATGGCCACCGCTGCATCAACTCTTGCTTCCTGATTCCTGCCCTATAGACTGAGATTTTTCAAAAGCTGCCTTAAAAAAGGTTCTTAAATGCTTCAACCTCCATGCTAGCCCACTGAGCAAAGTTAGGGAAGAAAGATGGTCAATAAGACAAGAGGGATGTGGACCTATTTAGAAGTAGTTCTTCAGGACAATACCAATCCTCATTTTCAGGATATCAGCAGTCCAGTCCAGTCAGCAAACACCAAACATGAATCAGTAGCAGAGGCTTGATTCAGAAGAAACTGCAAGGCTCCACTGAATTGGCACAACTCTTTGAAAGTGACAAGACGTAGCCAGAATATCATGAGTTCTTTGCTGCTTTCCTCTCTACAAAGTCATGGCAAGTGAAGATCAGCAAAGACCAGCAAAGCATTGCAAGTTGACTCGATGTAGAGCATTGTTCACTGTCTGTTGGGCTGTACTTAGTCACTTTCCACACATCAGGAAGCAAGCCGACTCGCTGTAAGAGCATTGTTCACTGTCTGTTGGGTCGTACTTAGATACTTTCCACACATCAGGAATACTCTCCAGTGTCAACATCAGCAAGACATCCTTTCAAATCTGTTTCAGCAAACTATCCTCCCATAAGACAGCTTCCAGAAAAACATCACGATACAACTGAGTTTCCATAAAGAAACTAGAATTTCTCCACCTCACTACCCTGTTGGAGTTCCTGCCCTGGCTTCCCTCAATGATGAAGAAATATAGAATATAGTAATATAGACATATAAGCCAAATAAATCCTTTCTTTCCCAACTTTCTTTTGGTCATGGTGTTTCATCCCAGCAATAATAACTAAAGCAGTAGTAGTGTATGAAGGTTCTTTGGAGGTTGGAGTTATGAAGGGAGTTCTTCTGAGGTACCCCAGTCTTTTCTTATCAAGCTATCAATTGATCTGATGAAACCCTACCTCTAGTGTTTGACCAGACATCTCAACACCATAACATAGTTAGGACAATACTTAAAATTAGCAATCATAGTCAAAAGCCACAGAATACCCGTCAGAACTAATGTACTGAGTTACGATAGGTTATTAGTTTTATTGATGGATAATATCCCGTGGTAACTATATAGCCCAGTTTGCTTGTTCTTTTACCTGCAGAAAAGAATCTTCACTGTTTTCAGCTACAGGTAATTACAAAAGCTGCTATGATACCACAGATGAATGCTGGGACACACGTGTCAGCCTGTGTAGTTGATACCAAGGATGATTGCTGCGTCTTATGATAAGAATATTAGTTTTGCAAGATAGTGTAAAGCTGATGTCCAAAGAAACTGCACCAGTCTGCCCTCCTGCTGTTAACAAGTGAGCATGCTCACCATTCTCCTTTATCAACATCATTGAGAAATATCAATCTTCTGCATTTTGTTTCTTATTATAAATATATTGCTATTTTATTTTCTTGTTTTATTTGCAGTTGATTACTGATATATGCTGAGAAATTTTTATTAGACCCATTTTTTCCAGGAAGCATATTTTAATTTATTAATGGGCATGATGTTAATTTCTCTTGGGAGAAACTTTTTCCACACCCAGACCGAGACAGACAGACAGTTTCCTGTCTCTACTCGCGTTGGTAGATGGAGTTCTGCCTATTTCCATTTTCTAAGGCTTGGGTTTCTTTCAGAGACTTGATTTGTGTAGGAGTTTCAGCATGAAGTCTTCTCAGTGGACCCAAAGTCATTCATGGCTTCTGTTCTTGGCTTGGCGGTAAGGCTCTGTTAGGCTGGACACTATGACTCCATGACTCTGTTCAGTTTGATAACCATCACGACTTCTAGAACACGTCAGCACACCATTCTTTCTATCGCGACTGGGTACTTCCTAAAGTTAACTCAAAAGTACTCTCTTTGTTTGTAATTTAGTACCCAAATATTTTTCAAAATTTATAGGACTATGTTGGTTCTAAAATAAAAATTAATGAAGATTCATGAGTGGTTTTCTTTGGTATATGCTAGAAAGGAAGAAATAATTTTTGGAAAAAAAATATCCAAGTTACCAATCTACAGAAAGACCAAAATAAACAGATGGGAGGAAGCAATAAATAAGAAATATAGTTTTAATTTAAATTTTAAAAGTAGAGTAAAATAACTTAAGTAAAAAAAACTATATTTTAAAAGAATGTATAAACCTATATGTTTGTGAACATGTATATATGTATGTACATACATATTACTTATGTTTGTTTGTATGAGTGTATATATGTATGTCCAAAATTGCCAAGGCATAGGAGAAGCACTGACTTAGAAATAAGAATAAAATCTATGATTATATCATAGATGATCATCCAAAGAATATATTAATATATATATATGTGTATATATAAGTCCATTTTAAAAGAATATAAAAATCTACTTAATGCTTATAAATTAGACAACTTGGATATAATGGACTGAGGTAATATAATTTTTGGAAAGATCCTACCTGAATTTAGTTTAAGCCACCAACTGAAAGCCAATCAGTCAATCCTCTTTCTTGAATAACAATTAAGCTTCATGACTTTCACACTTCTGATTACAATGTGCCTGTCTAATCACCCTGGGACCGGGTAACAGCTAGGGACAGTTTCAGTCCTATTCTCAAATCACTTTGGAAAGTTTTGTGACAAGATATGTCCTAAAATGAACCTAAATCTCAAGGACTTGCATCATGGGAAATAATTCATAATGACCCATTGTACTGAATATAAATACATAAATAAAAATAAAACTCAGTATAATAGAACAGCTGAGACTACTGACCAGGCAAGTATGCCTACAGCCTCACACTCTTTCACCTACACACACCACACTAATTTTTTCTCTAATTAAAATCATGTAATATGTTTGTAAAATTTGTCAAACAAAATGTCTTAGTGATATATCAATAACATTTCCCATTAAAGGAAAAACAACTGTTGAGAGAATGCTACTGAATTTTAGAAATGTCTGTTCTTTAAACAAGACTTCAGTAAGAAAAAGCTAGGTTACATTTTAGAATAAGCAGTTTATTATATAACACAGCTTTAAAATGCTTCTGATATACATATATTTATTATGATATATATAAATATATATACTCATCATTATATGAATATGTATATATAATGTACTTATCATTATATGTATATATACACATGTATATATACATATATATGTGTGTGTATATATATACATATAAAATAGACACTTGAGAACATGTTCAGAAGACAGGCTAGCCTGGCAGTGGAGGCGCATGCCTTTAATCCCAGCACTTGGGAGGCAAAGGCCAGCAGATTTCTGAGTTTGAGGCCAGCCTGGTCTACAGAATGTGCTCCAGGACAACCAGGGCAACCAGAGAAACCCTGTCTAGAAACAAAACAAAACAAACAAACAAGCAAACAAAAACCAGAATACTGGCTATTAAAAATAAAATTTTTACCAGCATAATACTTCTTGTATGTCTGTCCAGAGGGCAAGAAACAAAATAAGCAGAAAAGGCTGGCAACAGCATCCAGAGGGCAGGGACCTGTCACTCGGATTGGATGTCGGGTGTGCCAAACAATGGCCTAGCTTGCAAAGCTGTCAGACACTATCTTACCAAGTCACTGTACACATCAGCCAACATTATACTTCAAAGAAAGAAAAGTCTAGAGTTACACAAAAATCTGTCTGTGCGTGGATATTTCTTTTTAGCTATTTTGCTTATACTCCCTACAAAATGGAGAGAAATAAACGTTCTTCAGCTCATGAATAGATAAACTAACTGTGCCCATACAATAGAATATTCCAGCCATGGGAGAAGAGCAGCTCCTGACATGTGCAACTACAGCAGGAAGTTTCGACACACATATAACATGCAGTCTTTAAAAGCTGTAGGCTATAGAACTGCATAACTGAAGGGATGTGGTGAGACCTCGGAGGGCATGGGGAAGAACGAAAGCCGAGCAAAAAGAGACCAGAAGTAGGGGTCTATTGAGATCATGTAACCCTTGTGTTCTCATTTGTGATGATATTTTGTCTTTGTAAGCTTTCTAGAACTACTAAACAGTTAATATATGCAGTGCTCTCCCTCCACCCCCACCTCCCACACATACACCAGCAAGTGCATGTGCTCCGCGCTTCTGCCCTGCCTTCCAGCAGCAATAACGACCGAACACCTGGACTTCTTCTCTCGACGGTTTACTCAGGAATATTCTTTTGTTACAGCTCTCCTAGGTACCCAGGTGTTACGGCTCTTTAAGGTACCTAGGTATTACAGCTCTCCTAGGTTCTTGAGTGTCACAGCTCTCTTTGATGGCACGGTTCTTCTTAATATTACTGCTGCTGCTTCTGCTTCTGCTGCTGCTGCTGCTGTGGCTTCAGCTTCTTCTTCTTCTTCTTCTTCTTCTTCTTCT
>NW_022196911.1:108101421-108102494 GCF_008632895.1 Mastomys coucha
TCCGCCATCTTGGATACAATCGTCTAAGCGGCCGCAGCTGACGATTGTATCCAAGCAGCTCCCTACAAGTGCATACACATTTTAATGTATTTTCATGCTCTTATACTGACCTGTCAGAATTATGTTATTACAAAGTATCTTTTTCTGCCCTCCTGTGTAGCACAATAGCTTTCACTCAATAACTAGACGATCCCGTTCATAGCCATCTTTCTCCTGTTCTAACTGAGCTAGTATTACATTCTTCAAGTCCTCAACCAAGATGGATGCCTACACCAATTCTGGCCCCTCGTCCCATTTCCAGTAACGTAACCCCCTGGGTTTTCCTGCATCTGCCCCACCCTAAGGCAAAGGCAAGCTTCTGTGGGGACGAGTTTCTTGGTGAGAAGAGGATGTTTCCACCCACCTTTGTATATTGACACTTGCTCTGCTCCTGGCCATAAATCACTTGATGACATCACATTGTTGCTATAAATCCATGAACAAATAAGCTATCCTTCCATTAGGGAACATAAAACGGTTCATTTTCGGACTCGGGCTGCGTACTGTTTATGGGTTGCTTGCTGCTTTCAGGGTTTTTGTAAGAGAGCATCCAGTGTTCCTTTCTGGCCTCACTCCAGAGAGCCGTGTTAATACTGCCCAGTTTCCAAGATATTTGGTGGGAACAGGGCATAACAGAGCCACATTTTCCATAAGGGACCTGCCCCGTTTTAGTTTCTTTTTCCCAGATGAACTAAACCCACTGTTTTATGAGCATCTTCAAAGAAGTTGCACAGTAGCTTCCTTTATTGAGTATGGACTCTGCCACTCAGAAGAGAAGTCACATGATAGTGAAACCCAGAGCTTGCAAATGCAAAAACGTACATCCATGATTAACATCAGTATTTGACTAGGAATTATGTGCATATCTTAGGGAAAGTGGGTCAGGGGGCTAACCTGTGGGCCAGATGTAGAGAGAATCATGAACCCACAAGGTTTAGCTGCTTCCTCGGTGTGTGGCCCTATGTCTTAGTCAGGGTTCTTTAGAGTCACAGAAGTTATGGTAGTCTCTATGTAGTAAAGGAATTTATTGCAGA
>NW_022196911.1:108103041-108103186 GCF_008632895.1 Mastomys coucha
ATCTCTCAGTCTCCAGATTAGGGCCAGGTGAGCCTTCTAATTCTGGATTGTAGTTCATTTCAGATATATGTCAGATATAGTCAAGTTGACAACCAGGAATAGCCACCACAATAGGAGACAGTTGACTTCATATATATATATATAT
>NW_022196911.1:108103196-108109799 GCF_008632895.1 Mastomys coucha
ATATACATATATATATATGTATATATATATATATACACACACACACTGTATATATATGCATATATACAATGAGTATATACAAATGTACATGTATATGCAGTGCATATGCATATATACATGTATACATATATGTATATATAAATCACACATACACATACCTTTATACAGACAAGGTAAATAATTATTAGTTCCTGAACACTGCCAGTTATGGGTGAGAGCTCCTTCAGGAAATTTACTAGTTTTGTGTGGTTTTGTACTCTTTTGCCCTCCTGGCTTTGGGATTAAGTTACTGGGTACTACAGAGACCAAAATGTCTGTCTTGTTATTTTTATGGTTTTTGATTTCACCTTTTATGTAACAAAACCCAATGAACTAGAATGAATACCTTCACATGCAAAGGTTTGCTATGTGCAGTGTGAATTCTCACATCAAAGTATCAGTAACTCTCTGGCATACATATTGTGCAGGGACTGGGATTGGCTAATCTGGAGCTTACTATGTTGACCAGTCTAACCTCAAGCTCACAAGGCCCTCCTCTGTCTCCTGAGTCCTAGATTAAAGGCACATACCACAATGCCAAGCATGTACTATTTTCAATTGCCTATGAAAGAAATGGGAGCCTATTTAATACTACCCAACTTTTACAGAGGATTTCAAGTGTACATTTAGCTTATTTTAAGAAATTCTCTTTTAAGCAAAATCTAAAACTTACTCTATTTTTCCCTAATACTTTTAGAAGAAAATTTACAAATAATTTTTTTCAATCATAGCTGGCTTAATGACAATTTTTTTACTCTTAAAAAAGGTGATTTGCAACTTTACCTTAGATATGACACTACATTTACTCTTAATCATGCATCATTAATGTAATATGTTGTTTAGGAACTGATCATATGTTAAGAGAAATGTCCTGATTTATTGGTGAGTCTTGGAATAATAAATGATCCAAATAGAAATCAATAACAAAAATCATGTACACAGACACTTTATTTACAACAGCTAAGAAATGGAAGGGTCTTGATGGTCATTAACTGATGAATGGATAATGAAAATGTGGTATATATACACAATACAATTCTACTCATCTGTAAAACAAATGATATACTAAAATACCCAGGTAAATCAACACAACTAGAAAATATTACAATATGTGAAGTAGCCCAGACCCCGGAGACAAATATCACATATTCTCTTTAATCTGTGGATCCTAGACCTAAAATTGTAGGCCTGAGACTATATACCTGGAGTAATAGATTTAAATGGACCTTTCAGAAAAATATAGAAGGTACCCAGGAGAAGATAGCACAACATGATGGTTAGAAAGATAAAAGTGAGAGATGGGAAGGGAGAGGGAGAGTGAAAAAGGAGAGAAGGATAAATAATACTGAGGATGTTGGAAAAGCCAACAAGATACTTATTATTATTTTATAACAGTATTTATTAAACACCCAAATCTATCAATAGATCGATAGATGATAGATGGATGGGTAGATAGATAAATACATAGATTCATAGATAGATACATAGATAATAGGTAATACATACATACATACTTACATATATGCATACATACATTTATATAATTTTAGTAGTGTTACTCTGTATAGTGGGATAACGAGCACCCTAGGAGCCTAACTATCAGTCAAAATTCCTACTGCCATGCTCTTTGAGTTTTGGTCGGGCGAGGGTTCGAGTTATCACTGAAACAATATGGATTCCTACCATTATATCTGGTTGCATGCTGGAACTTGGACATAAGACCCTATGGCTGAAGATATCACACACATAAGTCACACAACTTGAAGAAATCAAACTGGTCCTGATCTACATGCTTTACCTCCAGTTATAGTACCCCATAGCCTTAGAAGATCCTGTGCAAGCTGCCAAGGGGAAATATATTATCAGCAGTCCTACTTGTCTACCATCTGTAAAGCCTCAGGACCTCAACATTAATTAGATGGTAAGATATCACCAGGAATACAATAATGGCAGTTGTGTCTTGGGAGTTCGGCCTAGTTGGATCAAAGCCTTGATCAGTAGGAAGGAATTCATCTCTGGT
Source organism: Mastomys coucha (assembly GCF_008632895.1). Taxonomy (NCBI): domain Eukaryota; kingdom Metazoa; phylum Chordata; class Mammalia; order Rodentia; family Muridae; genus Mastomys; species Mastomys coucha. The sequence continues at coordinate 108,105,256 of NW_022196911.1, forward strand.
AAGGTAAGCATAGCCACAAACCAATGGCTGAAGAAGCAATAGACCTTAGAGGAGAAGCTAGTACTACAATGCTCCTAAATTAACATACTTTTCAATTGCCTTTTAAACACTTTTATGCAAATTGCACTCCTCTTAAGAAAACAAACAAACAAGCAAAATGCTTATTTTGCAGCAGACAGGGTCGACTATAGAGATACGCAACTGGTCAGGATGCAGAAAATGTGTGACCATGAGGTGCCCAAATGGAACATCTATAACACAATCTCTGTACCTATTACTGGGGTAACACTGCATAAGAGGAGGGGGGTGGATACACTGCAGCATCCTGAGGACCGGGGATAATTGCTGCTCAATAATGTCTCATGGGTAGGGTAGGGATGCTGCTCCATGGACCCTAACCAGGATGATGGCCTGTTGAAGACTTGCAAAGTCAATATGCTAACATGGAAAGATGAAAATTTAACATGGTCTCACCTCTAGACAAAGAGCTACAAGCTGCTGGTGACAGCTGAGGGATTAGAGAGCCATTGTTTTCAGGGATGAGACTCCAACCCCCGCTCCCCCGAACTGTAGGGTGGTTAGCATTAAACAAATACATATAATGGCAATAGTAATATCTAGATATAGAAATACATGGATTACCCCATGTGGTGCAATAATGTGGCCCCCAAAAGAGCCATTAACATTCAAATAATAACCCTAGTGCCAAGCAAGAGTAACTTCCCTTCATGTTGTTGGTCTTAGGGGTCCAAGAGACAGATTCCCCCAAAACAATAAAGACTATTGCTATTATTCTTCGTTTTCTGTGGGAGCACCGAGCGAAGACCTTATTGCTGGAGACACTGCAATCAGGTCAGAGGGCTTTGAGGAATCAAACTAGGACTAACCTGAACATTTCCTCTCCTAGAGCAGCTCTCATCATGTCAAAAAGATACTAAGCAGGCTGTCAAGGGAAAAGGGTATCAATAGTATATACAAACCAAAACCAATTATAGAGCAGTTCAAGAATGTAAGAGATGATGAGGCAGGGAACATGAGGGGTTGGGGTGGAAATGGTACAACTCCATCGTAGTCATGGATAGAATTCTCAAGTACACCACAGGAAGAAAGAAAGAGAGTCACAGAGAAGTCCATGGAACATTCAATGACGCTAGTCATAGCAAAGAGACCGAGGATAGGGCGTTATGCTTGAGTCTAGCATTTCCTACACAGGGACATGCTGTCAGCACCTACATTGTGCTTAGGACACTAACTCCAAGGCTGCAGAGCCTTTCAGAGATTGAACCTGGCTGACAGGAACAAGCCACTAGGTGAACACTTTGGAAGGTTATAGTCCCTTTGGGGACTACCTTGTCTATTCCCATGTGAACAGACACTTATACCAGGTTCCCACCTCCATAACGGTGAAAACCTCAAAAACTGTGAGCGGAATGAAGTAAGCCATTCCTCTCCTGTTATCTCTGTCAAAGTATTTTGGACACAGTGAGGTGAAAACAACTCCACAGAGGGATAATGGCAGCAAGACTGAGAATCTCTGGTGGGTGTGGTGATGACCAGGTACAATTTTGACTTCCAGGGATATTATCACAAAAACTTCCAATCCAAATGGAATCACATAACCAAGATTACTTGTTCTTCTCTGTGTCCTCCATGTGGAGAGATTCCCCCAATTCTAACACAGCCAGGATGTCTCTCAGGAATTTTCTTTGATTTGCTGGTTCGTTTTGGTTTTGTCTTGTTTTCTGTCTTGGGAATTGAACCAAGGGTGACCATGCCTTCAAGACTAAAGTCCACCCACTGAGCCACAGCCCAAGCCTGATTTACTCTTTGACCTGGGAGTCTTACTTATTTTAATAAAACGTATTCTTAAACAGACACAGATGAACATAAACTTTGTTCACAGGGATGAAGTGAAGAACGTGTAGCAATATTCTATTACCACAGTTACCTCTAGTGCATAGGATTCGGAAGCCACTGGAGAATTTTTCACGTCTCACTTTAAATTAAGACTGACTATGTTAGGAAACCGTGTCAGGTGTCTATCAATATTTGAATTAAGATTTAATTCAGTTTTCAGGAAAGACCGTTTTTTTCTCCTATATTTGTAGACCAAAGCAACTGGACAGAGCACCCCTGAAGGTAGAGAGGGGCTCAGTAGTTCATCAAACAGCTGCCAGACTGAATATGCTCCAAACTGTTTTCTTAGAGGCTACATGTTGGCCCAATTTTTGTTCCAAGAACCTGGTGTTTTGATTAAAAAAAAAAAAAAAAAAAAGCTTTATATTTATATGCCAAGTACCATCAAGGAAACATAATTATTACCAAAACTGAAGCAGGTACTATTAAATGCTTTCATTTCAATGTGGAAGTACAAGATGAAGAGCTTAATATTAACCCAGTCAGTTTCAACTTGATAGCCCTGTGTTACAGGCAATGGAATTAAGACATCACCAACATGGCCCCACGAAAAACAAGTGAAGCATTATGGAGTCTCCTGGTAGACTCACCCTACAACGAGTTGATTATATTTATATGTTTTCTTGCAAACTCTAGTGGTATTTCTCAAAAAATTTAGGTGTCAACATATGGTTTCAATTTCTCTGAAACATATAACAGAGCTTGTTCTCAGAGAAAATGATGCCAAACAGGACTTATAAATGAATCTTGAGGTGAAGCTTAACATCCCGTCCCTTCCTATAAGCCTTCTTGGCAAATGCCTGAATAACCATCTCAGATGGAAAACTCACACCATTACCCAAATGAAGTTTTCTCAACTGCAAAAGGAAGCAGGCTTCCCGTTTTTTACACACACAAATGTGCAGTCTGACAGAAGTTTGATTATCAAAATTATATACGCTAGCCTATATGCAAACAGAATTTTAAATATAAAAACACTGGCGATTAACTTCTAGAAATAGTTGCCTTTCTGGTCTATTTTGTGCCGAATTAACCCAAATAAATTAGGCTACAAAAGTGTTATAAAAAAATGAGGCATGATTTTTTTTCATAATTTTAAACATCCCCTTTAGTATGCTATTGCTTCATAAACAGAAAAAAATTTTACGGTAAAATCTGACTTCTAATAAAAATATTGCCTGAACATCTGATTATGCTATCCTGGCATACTGCATATTTTTAGAGAATTATTTTTTCTTCAAGATATATTTTCATGTTTATATCTTCAAGATATATTTGCTCAGTTATTTAACATCTATGTTTTTGTTTTCTGTTTATCAGTAGGCACACGTGTGTATGTATATACACAAGTCCATAATGTATGAGTGTTTGGTTTTAAAGGACAGACTCAGGGATGTAAATGTAAATTTGGTCTATCCCCATATCCATATTGTATGTGGATACATTTTTATGACTTATAATTGGTTGTAGTCATTCCCTCTAGTTGTCAATTCTCAAGAAACACAGACTGCCAGTCCCATCATTTTCCCTTCATAGGTGCCCGTGGATGATATGTATATGATTCACGTGGCTAAAGATGTAGCAACATGTGTGTCTGGAAAGAAAAAACACTTTTTTCATATTTGCATGAAGAAATGGCTATATTAGTGAGGGGGAAAAACACATTTTTGTCTATGAAATTGTCCTTTTTAAAATTTCAAATGATTATCTGGAAATCGTAAACTACGATAACCCATTAAACATTATCCCCAAATTCTGCAAGCTTTATATGCCTGGCCACCTTCAGACTTTGGTTGTTTTGTCTCACTCCCATGGTGTTTATAAAACACATAGATAGAAACAGACTAAATAGAGCCGGGCAGGTCTATGCCTCAGCAGCAGTGCCGAATGTGTCCATTCCCTTCACCAAGGCAACAGTGTGTTTGTTGTAAGACTACCAACATTCAAGGATGCTTGTGTATACTCCTCTGATTAGAAAAGTAAATGAGATAATATGCATTTTATAAACCACCAGCAAGCCAACAAAGTCAGCTTCAAACATTCCTAAATCCCTACACTGAACAGGAGGACGATGAACGTGTGTGTCAATGAGCAGCTTGGGATGGTGCCTCTCTGATTTAGTTACTGTCTGAATACAAACCAAGACCATCTCCCTAGGCTAGTCCACGCTTTCCAGTGTTAAAGGGCCGTGTCTAAGTAACTAAAGATTATTTTATTTCTGGATCACCTCAACCTACATTTGTAAATGGACTGGATTTTAAGTTATTTTCCTTTCTATACTTATTTGTCTTATTTGTCAAAACTTACAACATTGAAGTTAGAAGCTTGGCTGTTGTCTGTGGTTGTTTTAAGCTGGAATGGCTGAGTTAAGCAGCTGAAAAGAATAACAAAGCAAAGAACCACCAATCTGACGATAAAACACTAAAAAATACTGTCTGGTGTTAATTTAAAAAGTTTATTAAAGAGATGAGGAGGTGGCTCATCAGTTAGGAGCATTTGCTGCTGTTCCAGAAGTCCTGAGTTCAATTCCCAGTACCCATGTAAAATCACTTACAACCACCTGCAACTCCAGATTCTGGGGATATTATGAACTCTTAGGGCCTCTGAGGGCACCTTCTCCCTCTCCC
>NW_022196911.1:108109809-108118855 GCF_008632895.1 Mastomys coucha
AGACACAGAGACAGACAGACAGATAGACAGATAAAGACAGAGAGACAGAGACTGAAAGGAAAGAAAGGAGGGAAAAGACAGGGACAGAGAGAGAGAGAGATGATTTAAAATATAATTAATCTAAAAAAAAAAAAAATGAAACAAAAACAGTTCCCTGACCTTTTCTGTATTGATGAACGTGTTTTGTATCTGCTTTTCCAGTGAGGTAGCCACCATCTGTCCGTAACCATTGAACACTTGAAGTGTGGCTGGTATCCTTAAGGAATTTCTAATCTCATTCAAGTTTTAGTTGACTTAACTTTCAATTTAGATAGTCAAGCATGGCTAGTGCTCACCCATTAGATAGCGTTACTAGAGAACCTCTTGTCCCAGGCCAGAGTCCTCACAATTCATGATGGTATGTGTGGCAATTTCTGAAATATAGTGGCTCAAGCTGTAACAACTTAAATGTATCAGTAGGTCCTGGTAGCTTGCCTTCCATGACAAGGAGAGAGTATCAAGCATTTAAAAGTAGGATTGAGGCAGCTTTTGATGACTAGTTCCTGACCAGCCCTTAATATCTACCCTTTACTTTGAAATCTTCCCTGCTGTTGGAAAAGTATCTCTGCGGGATGGAATTAAATAGACCCTTTACTATGCAAATATTTCAAAGGCTATATAATTAGAGAAATTAACTATAATTCACCTTAGCTGTTGCATAATTTTATAGCATTGTTTCCAGAGGACATTGCTGGTAAGAAAGACATAAAATTGTGGTTGGGATTGGTCCGATAAAGGTACAAAACCATTAATAACGGGTGACTTTGGTATTGTTGACTGCATCCATGAAGTTCTTTCTGCAGCTAGGAGAATGCATGGGTAGAGAGCTCTTTAGTCTCATTTAATATGTAAGACTGGTCCACTATGTACCAGGATGGCTATGTAGTACCACAGTCTGCAGCCCGAGGAGTGGGCCCATGATTCTGGTTTGCATTCTCCTTGCCTCTTTGCAGCTGTGATCCTTGTATGTTTTTCCATACTTGGGAAACATTTGGGTTTTGTTGAAGCAGCAATGAACTAAAATAAAATAAAATAAAAACGCTTGCTAAATTTCCTGTATACAGAACACACCCCAATATCAAGCTCTTTCTGTTTGTAAGGCTCTCTGTGGAGTTAGAAGAATGCATCCAATACAAACCTGGCCTTGAGGAACTCGTCCTTCATCAATGAGCCTGTTCTGTCTTTCATGTGCACTTGTCAGAAGTTCTCACTTGGGCTGATTATAGAGAATTCTGATTTAAAATAATAATAATAATAATTATTATAATTATTATTATTATTATTTCATTATTTTTTTAGAAAAAAATAATTTTATTTTTAGAATAGTGTTCCCATCTATTCTCGTCTATTTTGAACTACAATAGCAAAATGCCTGAGGATGTAAACATATAAAGAAAAGAGACCACAGTTCTAGAGGTGGACAAAGTCAAGATCAATGGCCCGAGCTGGCAAGCTCTAAAGGGGGGAAAACATTTCATGGTGTTAGTGTATATGAGAATGTCAGGGTGATGTGAGCAGAACAGGTCTCCTTCCAACCTGCTGGTGTGATAGCACATTTGCTCCTGTGAGACCTGGCCAAGTTCACTAGGGTCTGATGAGACCTAGCTAGGTTCGTCAGGGTCTTACTTAATTACTCATGACCACATACGCACCCATGAGGTTGGTAATTCATGATCTAGTTACCCTCTAGAGGCCCTGTCACCCGATAGGGCATTTCACTTTAAGGAACTACAGCTCAGTCTGAGGTGTAGTTGGATAAAACCACATGCCCACCATATTCCAGAACAGAAGGGCTACTCATTCAGCAGGTTCTTCTGTATTGAAGCTGATCTTAACTTCACTGTGTAGCTCAGCCTGTCTTTGGATACCTGACCTTCCAACTTCCACCTCCTGGGATCTGGATATATACCACTAGTTGACAAAAAGTACTCCCATATATGTTTCATAAGGCATGCTACCTCCAAAGGTGACATATTGGCCAGAGGACCCTGCCTGTCCCATGAAGCTGGTTCTAGAACACAGGAAAGTCACCTGCCCATTGCCTCTTTACTCTGACAATGCTCCAGTGGGGAAAGTCCTGCCTCCTACCTGAAGAGTGAGATGTCATAGACACCAAGAGGAATTGGAACAAACAAGCTTTGCTCATTCCTCTTGTCTGTTAGGATTAGAGCACATCCTGTCTCCCGAATCACACTTCTGCCTGACTGTCCGTGCAAATGCAGTTTTCCCTATGTCTTGGATCTTCCTTTCTGAAGAGGAGTTTGTTACAGAGAGCTTCTAGTAGGTAAATACCTTTGCTCCTCTCTCTTTAGTCTGCTTTTTGTTTGAGTTCGTAGAACTCTGTGATGCCTGTGCTGCAGGACGGAAGGTATTATTGTTTTCTCTCCACTAATTTAGACTTCATCTTTGATCTTTTGCTACCAATCTGAAAGGAAATCACAATCAATATTTTAGTGTTTTTTTGTTTTTGTTTTGTTTTGTTTTGTTTTACAAATTAATAGTTACACTTTAAAACAAAAATAAAGCCAGTGAGATGGGAGCATATAGACACCTGCTGTGCAGACCTCACACTCAGGTCTCAAAGCAAAGTCCTGGTAGAAGAAGACAACCAAATCCCTATACTTGTCCTCTGACCTCTATATGGACACTGTGTTACATATGAGCACACACATAAATGCAGATACACATGTCACAGACACACACACATCAATCAATCATTATATTTCATATGGTTTATCATTTGCTTTACAGCAAGAATTCCGTTCACTATTTGTTATTAATTTGTCATATTTTTCTCCCAGGCAGAATACTGTTTGTTTGTTTGTTTGTTTGGAATTACATCCATCAGAAGGACAGTGACATTGCTAAATGAGCAGAAAGGGATGGAGGAGACGCTGTGTTTGTATTTTGGAAGAGACTCCAGCTTTCATTAGAGTCCTTCATGTTGTCCTGAGCCGTTGAAGTACTTTTCATGGTGCATATTGATGGCAGAAACACAGGGCTTCCTAGTCATCTGGAAGCCTGTCTCCATCTGCTTCAACCTGCCTTCCACAAGCAAACAGAGGCAAGCAAATGCTTTGTAAATGAAGAACGACAAAAAATGGCCTCATCCATCACCCTGGCCATTAACAAATGCCGTCCTCCGGGACCCATTTACAGAATTACTGACAATGCAAATCTCTATCAGGAAAAACTACTTTATAAGGCACAATTCTTTAAGCTTACAGTCTGCCCACATAAATCTGTGGCTCTACCTGGCCTTGAATATATGCGCACTAAACATCTATGTCTTTATCAAGCTCCTCTCGTCTCTGCATTTCATTTCCATTGCTACAAACATCTGTTGGAACTATACCAGTCTGGGTTTAGTTGAGTTATAGCAAAGATTCAGGTGTTTGTTTTCCTTATTTTTTTCCATTCCAAAACATTGGAAATGGAAATATGTGTACCACTAAATTAATATTTATGTAAATGGATTGTCTCCATATAGAACCAGTCAAGTAAATCACTTGAGACTTAAAATGTATTCCTTAGCATCAACAACCATGCTTCACATGCTAAATTTACATTTCATAATTATTCATAAGCATCACTTTTCCCAGTTTACCAAAAGAATTGTTTTAAATCAGCTCGGATTCATGAAACTGCCATAGAAGTTAGGTCTGATGACATTCACTTTAATTCGTGAAGAGTAGATTTTTGGCAAACAGACCTGTAACAAGAGTTCTTACAGACACACTTAGCTAGATGTGGTTTTTGACTCTTAATTCCCAGAAATAATTACAAGTGTGAACCTCACGTTGAAGATGACAGAGATGAAAGCTTTACAAGATCTGATCTAACAAACTGACCCACTGATCAGTTTCATTTCAAAGTGTTTTCATTACCTGCCCTCTAGAGATACATGTGGGGCGAGGGGCGGGGTGCCACTTTTAGTCAGCCCTTGATTACTCAAGATTTTTTTCCGTGAAGTCATCGATTCATGTTGATTTCATCTAATTGATATTACAACTACATAGGATTGGTCTTACTGTATTTACTTTCTTCACTTTAAAATATGAGCAGCCTCTGATATCATCAGAAAAAATGCACAAAATGAACCCTGCTACATATATGACAGAAGACTGCCTTGTCTGGCCTCAGTGGGAAGGGTTGTGCTTGATCCTGTGGAGGCTTGATGACACAGAGAAGGGAGATGCTAGAGGGGTGAGACTGAAGTGGGTGGGTGTGTGGGTGAGTGAGTGGGGGAGCACCCTCTTAGAGGCAAAGGGGAGGGGGAATTGAGTGGGAGGCTCTTGGAGAGGGGACCAGGAAGGAGGACTTTTGAAATGTAAATAAATAAAATAATTTAAAAAAATTAACTGTCACTACAACTTGAAAGGTCATGTACATAGTCCTTCTGTTGTTCTGTAGGACAAGCCAGATGATTTTTTTTTTTTTTTTTTTTTTTTTTTTTTTTTTTTTTTTTTGGAAGTCACATAATCTCTTCTAATCTAAGGCAAGGGTAGCTGTAGATTTTACATAAACAAACAGTATAACTGTGCTGCAATTAAATTTATTCCAGATGCTGAAATCTGAACTTCATATAATATAGTATTATTAGACATTGCCAGCAATACAGCCCTCATCTACAGCCCCTAATACCTCAATCATGCTGTGTCTCCAAGTCTCCCCAGAAGTTAACTTCAAGCAACTAGATGTTTGTTTGCCTATTTTGCTTCTATATCAGACCTCTGAGTTTATCTAAGACCAGTGTCAGTGGCTACAAATATTACTTTAAATGAAGTATTTAATAACTGGGAAATGCGGTAAAACTACAATTCTAGAAATTAATTGCAGAGTTGGCATCTTTTAGACCCCGCCATAACCATATCAATTTAATTTGCAGACATTTGTCTGGTAGATTTTTTATTTGTGTGTATTTATATGTATATGTTCATATTTTATATGCATTTATATTATATATCAGTAAATACATGCCTATATTATTTATTTTATTAGTAAATATAAATATCTATATGTATTTGGAGGATATTTGGTAGCCGTACATAGAAAACCTAATTGTTGGAAAAATATAAAAGCTTAAATAGATATTGCATTTGCCAGATCCAGTTAGGTGTGTCCTGAAGAGATGAAGGTTGGGTATGCCTCTAAAAGCCTCCATAGTCCATAGATAAGAATGCTAAAGAATGGACAGTCCCTGCCTATTTTAAGGCAAGTTGCTAGGAAGAGGTCTTGTGGCCTTTGCTCTAAGACTGAGGCAAAGCCAACTGGGTAGCCTTGAGCTATGCCTCTACTGACTTGACTTGGAGCTCCTCCCACCCCTGTTCCCCCCTCCCCCCAACACAACCATGACAGTGACCTGGTTCAGCCTGATGGGTGTAGGAGATGAGCTAGAGACTGCTTTTTATAAGTAGTTGGACCTTTGACAGAGCTCTTTCTTACTCTTTCAGCTTGGAAGACGCTTTATGAAAGACGCTCAGAGTAAGAGATAGGGTGTTTCCTCTTTGGGCTTGCAGGAACCTCAGAGAAACAACTGTCAGGGTGGATTTGGAGAGCTCAAGAGAAAGGTAGATTAGTTCAGGAGAATGCAGAGACAGACAGATATTTCTAAAGAGCTAGCTGGTTAGTTGTAGGATCAGGTTTGTAAATAGGCATTTGTAAATAGTTAAGAAAGGAAAGTTACCTTGCTGAGGTAGCAGGTTTTACCTCAATTTATGCCTTCTGTGTCTTTATTGGTATAAATATTGTAAATAGTTAAGAAAGTTTTCCCTCCCTCCATTCTTCCCAGCTCCCCTCCCCACTTTCCTTCAGAACCGCCCCCTGCTCAGTTTCCTTCTGAAAGAGGAAAGCTGCCAGGAGACAGTAGCTAAAGCTGACAAGACAAGATACAATAAAACAAGGCAAGAGCCCTCATACCTCGGGCTGGACAAGGTAAATCCAGTGGGAGAAAAAAGGAATCCCAAGGGCAGGCAAACTCGTCAGAGACACACCCTGAAACATTTTTTAAAAAAAGAAAAAAAGAGAGAAACAAATATAATGTTAGCACAAGTCTTTATCTCACACATACTATATTTCATAAAGTGTATGTTTTCTTGTAACATTATTATTAATAATTTCAGGAGCAGTTGGTAAAAGAAAGTACTCCTGTGAATTGCCATGCACTGGGTACAGTTTACACAATTTGGATTTGTCAGAAAGGGACGAAGTACAAGATGCAGGAAAGAATGTGACCAGCTGGGACAGATGAACATGTTGGATGTAGGAGAGGATGGGAAAGGAGGAGAGAATGTCATAAGGATCAAGAAGGAAAAGCCAGAGTTATATCATAGAGTATATTTCATTATGTGATATTTAAATTAGAAATATATCTTTATAGAAAAGCCCTTTGACAGTACTTATAGCACATTGTGCTAATTAAACACTAGAAGCTGTTGTAACATAGGACAAAATAACAGAATACATTCAATGGCAGCTTATCAGATGCATGATATCGAAATATGTCAAAAAAAAATCCACACACTGTGTGAGATGTGAAAGTAGTCCCTATTTCCTAAATAATTAAATCGGTGCGCCATGTGAGCAGAAAGCTGTCCTGCTTTACACTAGCAACAGCAGCATGAGGTAGGTTTTTATCAAAGGTAGAGAAGAGAGCGTGAAAGTTCAGAGATGCTCAAGTCATTTAAGTCACACAGTCAACAGTTTACAAAACCTGAACATGAATCAGTCTAAACCAAATCATCTTCTTGGCTATGAAGTCACAAAGGTCAGACCTTACTGTTCATAATAAAGGCTTAATCATACATTGAAACTGGGAGTGGGGAGCCCGGGAAGATGGGTCGGTGATTATGGACACTTGCTATTCTTGCAGAGAACTAGGGATTGGGTTCATAGCTCACACACCTGATTACTCACAAGCACTTAGGTATCTGGCTTCTGAGAATCAGATGTCCTCTTCTGGCTTCTGGGGCACTTGCACTCACAGGCACATAACAACAGAGAGAGAGAGAGAGAGAGAGAGAGAGAGAGAGAGAGAGAGAGAGAGAGAGAGAGAGAGAGAGAGAGAGAGAGAGAGAGAGAGACAGAGACAGAGACAGAGAGAGAGAGAGAGAGAGAGAGAGAGAGAGAGAAAGAGACTTGGGTGGTGGGGTGTTCTTAAAATGTGGCTTCTTTTAGTTCTGGAAAATAGTAGAAGCAAGAACTCACTTTCTCCTTCCTTATCTGTTATCTTGTGGTACCCTCCTTACATCTGAAGGAAAAAAGCAGCCATATAATGAAGACAGGGACACACAGGACACAGAGGGTCTAACCACTAAGATTTCAGAGCCTTCCTCCCAGGTTATTAATATTGCAAGTTACTCTTCATTCCCCACTCTTCTTCATGACTGATCACTCTTCAACGCACCTGATCACAAGAAAGCCTCAAATTTGCCCCGTTTCTTTGAGTCATTTTTTTTTCTGAAAATTTCCATCATATAAAATCCTATATTTAATATTTGTTTTCTTTTCGCTTGTTCCTCTGTATTTTCTGGTAAGGCTCACCGTCAGGCACCTTGCGAAGGGGTAAGAACATGTTTATCCCCTACAGTTCAGTCTTCAGAAGTCTGGTTGAAATTTGTTTTCTAGCGAAGAATTGGCAAACACATGAACAATGACAGTTTCCCAACGCCTTTAAAAATTTCTTTCATGATTTTACTGTTCTTTTATCTGCCCCCAATAGTCTAAAAGTTTCACATTTAACCTTACTTGAAAAAAAAAAAAGAAATCTCTCGCTGATGAAAAGGGTCTCAGGAAAAACCTAAAAATCAGTTACTTTTCCCTCCAGTATTAAGAGCCAAACTGGAACATTTCCTTTTTGGTTTGTTAAGAGGAAGGCGGGTGTGAGTGATTACCCACGGGACACCACTGAGACAACACCATTTGCATATCTTAACAGCCTCCCATGGAGCCCTGCAAGCAGAGAACAGTTGAGGGATATAGAGTTCCTTTTACAGAGCATAACCAGCGGAAATTACCACTGATGTTAATTTGAAACAGAAAGAGATAGCCACACTGCTGGGCCTTGAGCTGGGGCACAAAGGGAGCCTTCTCTTGTTCAGAAGGTGCTGACAGTGAGGGTGAGCACCCATCCTGTGCAGCTGATGTCAGGAAGGACACATCCTTAAATCTCAACACCTGGACAGAGCCTGGGAGACTCTGAAAGAAGCCGACACAGATGGTTTCTCACACTGCCACTGCAAAGAAAAAAAAAATCCCCAAAGGCAACTGCAGCTGGTTCATTTAGACACCAAGTTTTAAAAGGGAAGGAAAAAAATCTTTTATTTTACTTTAAAAAAAAAAAAAACAAAAACCCATTAATCAGTACAAACAAATTTAAGCTGATTTAATAAAGTCTTTCTGAGGCCCCCATGTTGGATATATGTGTATCACTGCTCTAGCTGTGACCTCGAAAGCTCTGTGTTGCCCAGAGTAATGATGAGATACATGAACTCACTTTTGCTCCCAATGTTATCAGAAAGGAGAGAAAGAAAAAAAATCATTTCATGGCTCCGCAGAATTTTATTCCACATTTGTTTTCTCTCCTAAAATTATGCTGTCCCCAACCCATGTGTGACTTGGTATGGAATGCACTGGAAATTTTGCAGATACATATTTAAGACGTATATATCTATTCATCTTTTTGTGAATTTGACTGTCCCTGTCAGTGTAAGTTGTTTTCTAAAATATTTAGGTTCTGTGCATCTGCACAACAGGGCAAGTGATGTCGGAAATGTATACAAGATTGAAATTGTTGTGTTTTATAAAAAAGAGAGAGGACAGGATGTGTTTCGGTATAGGGATGATATGGTGAGGTGGGAGAGGTGCCTCAGAGGGCTCATGCTGAGACATGCATCCCTTCCTCCTGAGGTACCAGCCGTACAATGGATATGGTATGGAATAGAGTTTATTTAGGGCATGGGAAGGGAGTAGAGACAGAGAAAGGCAAAGGCAGATGGGGCGGGGGAGG
>NW_022196911.1:108118865-108123206 GCF_008632895.1 Mastomys coucha
GAGGAGGAGGGGGAGGAAGAGGGGGAAGAGGACAGAGAAGAGGAGAGGCAGGCCAGAAACAGGTGGAGAGAGAAGGGGAGGGAGTGGGGGAGAGGAGAGAAGAGACAGAGAGCAAGAGGAAAAGAGAATAGGAGAGTTAGGAGCAGGGCAAACAACCTCTTTTATAGTGTGTCAGGCATACCTGGGTACTGCCAGGTAACTGTGGGACGGAGCATAGAAGGAATGCCAACAGAAACATTGGCCTAAGGCTACAACAAAGCATTCTTCTCAAATGATGAGACACATACATAAAATGGAGGCTGGACAAGAAAGGAAGGTCACTATTTCATATAGAATCCAAAGAGCACAGACAGTTCTCAGACACAGCAGTGAGGCAAACTTCAAAGTAGAAAGCATGGCATAAAGGCATTGTACAAATGCCCTTTGCCTATGTGTCCAAAGACACCTTTGCAAACTAATGTAATGTAGAGTCAGGGTCAGATACACTGACTTGGCAGGAAGGTTAAAACTCTCTCTCTCTCTCTCTCTCTCTCTCTCTCTCTCTCTCTCTCTCTCTCTCTCTCTTTCTCTCTCTCTCTCTATCTCTGTGTGTGTGTGTGTGTGTGTGTGTGTGTGCGCGTGCACGCGCATGTGTGTGCATGTGTCCATGCTGTCTGTGTGATACATGTATATACAGTATGTGAGCATGTATTTGTGTGCAGAGCCAGATAAAGACTGTTTTGCTCTGCCATGCTATGCCTTATTGTAGACATCATCACCCATGAGTCCGAAGCTGGCTCCTTTTTCCTCTAAGCTTCTGGGGGTAGGAGGTATGTTGGTAAGTCCTTCTATGTATGACCCTGAAATATATTCATGCAAGTGAGCCAATAAAAAGACAGACATAATTTATAAAGAATATAAATTGGCAATACAAATGAGGGTAAACAGACAACAAGGAAAGGTTCTAGAACATGTGTGCCATTTGCTATTTTTAATTTATTAATTATGACAACAGAGTTTCGGGGAATAAAACCAAGAAAATAATTAAAAGGTATAAAATGGTGCTATTAGGTTATCTTTTGGGTGTGAATACCTGGCCCCATCTCTCTCCCTGAAGCCTACACTTAGACTTGAGCATAAAACAAAGACAATAACATTTAATTACTAGACTAAAAGAAAATCCACAACACTGAAAAACAAAACTTCACAAAAGAAGGCTTCGTTTAGAACTAGAGTGGAAGCCGACCAACCTCTGTTTCCCTGGCTCCCGGGAGCTCAACAGCTTTCAAATTGCTTAAATAGTTAGTGAGGTGACTGAAACACTAACCAGAGAATGACATAAATCCAGAATTAATTATGAGGACTTAAATGAGCAGGAAGAAAAAAGGCTCAGTGGATCCGAGTTTATTGTGAGATGTTGGCATAATGAAATTTTCATCGTTTTTAGTTTAAGGAGGAATTAATTGCATATCACATTGCAGAGAATATAGTGCTAGTCGAATTACCTTAAGTCACAGCAGTGTTTGTAGATCACTGATGTCTTGTCTTAGACAATTTATGTATCTTTGGTTTTTATCAAACCCATGTCCAATTTGACACATTGACTAAAATTAAGCAACATTTAAACAGGCCTCTTAAGAGACCTTATTTTTTAATGTGGAACTGCTATCTCTCACATCTTTTTCCCTTCCAAAAAGCCATCCTTTCATCTAATTATAGTGCAGTAATTACAAAGTCATTACTTTTAGGTTTTCTCAATTTATGAAGTGGTGTCCTAGTTAACTGGACACACTTTGATGGTCCCCAGATCAGTAGAGAATCTATCAATTGACCAATTAATTAACTTTTAACCTTCTCTAGCTAGCAAAATTTAATTTATTTTCATGTAATTAATGTGAGCTAAACCTTTGAATATAACCAAATTTTCTCACCCATGTCTTCTTAAGTACATTGCACTTGAAAATTAGTCATTTTATATTAATGTGGGGCAAATTGAGGTTGGTATTCTATGGTAGAAAGAATGAGACATTTCTGTCTAATGTTTGAATTTTTATATTTTGTTGATCATTTCTAAATCACTTTTTATCTGTAGAATGATTGTTTAGTAGACATATTGAAGAATAGGATTGTATGAGAATTTCCTTTAAAATCAAAATTAATTAACTTATGAAGTTTACTCATGAATTTAGTGTAAACAATGAAATAAGAAACAATGATTAACTATTACTTGGCAAGGACAGCAATCTCTTCTTGACATAAGCAGTCATCTAAAATTTTTATTTAAGCAGAGATGTACTGAAATCTGCAAATCCATATTTCATGTAGTAGTCGTTGGTTAGTTAAGGATACATGGATGTCATTAATAGTTAGCTTTGTTAGTTGGCACAACCTGGAACTACCCAGAAAGAGTTGCAATGAGGGATGTTTTTTAATAGTGGATTGGTCTGTGGGCATGTGTGTGAGGCACCATCTTCATTAAGTTCATAGAAGCACACAGTCCACTGAGGGTGGTACAATTCCTTAGAGCAGATGGCCCTGAACTCTACAACAGTGGGTACATTGAGCTGCAACAGTGGGTAAATAGAAGCAAGTAAGGAAATAAATACATATTCATTCAGTTCTCTAGGCATTTGACAGTAGATATGGTATGATTGATATTTCAAGTTTCTTTCTTGGCCTCTCCACAATGACGGACTGTAACCTGAGATTGCAAGCTAGAATGAACATCTTTCCTATGTAATCTCTTTTTGTCTTGGTATTTTAATCACAGTACCAGAAATGAAACTAGGACACAGTATTATCCTTGAACGGTTTTTAGGTGTCAGGGACTGTTTTGTTTTATATGGATTATGATTTAGTCTTTAAAGTCACTTTATAAAATGCAGACATTGTCATGCAAATTATAGAAACACTCATGTGATACTGCCCCTAAAGAGGTGTGCTGTGTTCATCTTGTGTCCTTTTTCTCTACTTGACAATATTTTGCTATCAAAGAGCATTTGAAATTCACCTGGAGATTGTCATGCCATCCCCTGCCTCAGCTTAGTTCCATCAAACAACTACTGTCTTTTAAAATATTACCCTAAAATATTTGTTTCACAAAGTAATACATAGTAATACATCTCTGATTTTTTTTTCAATTCAGTACTGTTTTCTACAGTTTAGTCTAAACTCCTCTGCATGTTTCTCTTCACTACTGATTGGCATTCAGTAGTGTGGATGTAATTGAGTTTGACCCTTTGTTGAAGCTATTATGACCAAACTGATCTATATACGTTGGTTTTCCCCATTTCTCTGTGGTATACTGGTGGTTCCAACAAAACATGTCTGCTGTCTGGCTCAGGCTTGTGTTATCTCTCTCACTGGACAAGGTTTGACTCTGCATCACATTATCACATAAAAGGTGACAACAGCCACCAGGAATCAGTTCTGAGCTTGATCTTTAGGAAGCTTGGCTGTGTTAAAAAACAATTTCACCAAGAAGCCAGCTTTGCAAGCTAGCCATAAAAAGAGAGTTAAGTGGAGAACCTAGAAGCCCAATAGCGTTTTGAACACAGGATGTAACTTGATGCTGCTGAGTTGCAGAGAATAACAATCAACTCACTTGCTCTTGACATCTAAACTCACAACAATACATCCTAAGTCAAATCGGCTCTGTGTACAAAGTGCTGGCCCCTGGGCAGCGGCATGAACAAATTAGTAAGCTGGCCATCAGTTCATGTCACACACTTTGTAGAGTATGTGACACACGAGTACATGCCTGGAAGAATGTGCAAATGTTCCCACCCATTAGAAAATGTGGAAGGCAGAATTTGACATTGTAAGGTATTCTTTATTTAATTCTCCATCTTATTGTCAAAATGTATTTTCTTACTGTTAATGATGAATCTGTCTGTGTGCCTCTGTATGTGTGTGTGTGTGTGTGTATTTCTGTATGTGTCTGTGGGGGGTGGGTATTTATGTATATGTCTGTGTGTGTGTGTTTGTGTCTTATATATGTGTGTGTGTGCATGCGCGTGTGTGCTTGTGCGTGCATGTTTGTACATGAGCATGCCCATGGAAGTCAGAGGTATTGGATCTTTTGAAGCTAGGGGTACAGGCAGTTGTATGCCACATGACATGGGTACTGGGAATCAAGCTCCCCACCTCTGCAAGTACAGAACAAGCTTAAGTGCTAAACTGTCTCTTCAGTCCCATCTTAGTTATTTTCTTTTTTAAGACAAGGTCCATCACTGAGCCTGGAAATCACAGTTTCTGTTGGATGGGCTAGCTTAGGAGGACCAGGAATTTGGGTGCCTTTTCTCCTTTCTTGGATGGGCTAGCTTAGGAGGACCAGGAATTTGGGTGTCTTTTCTCCTTTCT
>NW_022196911.1:108123216-108140716 GCF_008632895.1 Mastomys coucha
GGCTAGCTTAGGAGGACCAGGAATTTGGGTGTCTTTTCTCCTTTCTTGGATGGGCTAGCTTAGGAGACCCAGGAATTTGGGTGTCTTTTCTCCTCGCTGTTGGGCTTCCCAAGCATGTGACCATGCCCTTCTTTCTCTTGAGTACAGGAGATCTGAAATTAGGTCCTCCAAAGCAACTGCTTCATCCACCGATCCATCTCTGAAGCTTTCTTTCCTTCTTCTGATGTTTTTAAAGATCAACAAGATTTTTAACTCGGGATGTGGAAACAGTCCTGTACTTTTCAAATGGAATTGTTTCTAAGCCATTCTGGATTTTCTTTCATTCTCTAGCCCAAATTTGGGAATGTATACTCTGGTTACATTTTACTGTTAACTACCGAGAAGAGATTACATCAAGCAGAAGATAGATTGCAAGGCACACTCAAGCTTCATCTGTCTTCGTAGGAGTTCAGTGGAAAGCATGAAGAGATGTGATTAAAAATTCAGTCAAGACCTTGGAGCATAGAGCTCCTATGGATCCTAGACGGAAGGGTGATAAGGGGCTATTTTCCCTACAAGGCCACTTTTGAAACTTCATCTTTCCACGTTAAGAAACCTCATAACCAGCTGACAACTTCTGTAACTCTGTCAGAAAAATAAACCCCTCTCATGAACAAATTCATGTAAAAAAAAAAAGTTGACACTGGAGAGTGAACTATGTAAATTACCCAATATGTCTACAGATAGATGCATACTGCTTTGACTTTAAAACATTGATTTTAGGTATATATTGAAGGGTATTCTAGAAGTCTCCTTGACTGTATTATCTTCTATTCAGTCAGCCCTGTGCACATAATATTATATGCAGCTGACTAGTCTGTAGGGAAAGCAAGACCCTGGGCAATGAAATAATCAAAGTTCACATATATGAACTTATGAAATAAAACTATTTTGTTGGAGAAAGGAAGTAAGTTTCAAACAGCAGAAACTGTTTCAAATGAACTAGGAAGAAAGCTTCTTAAAAGAATTATTATGTTTTCATACAGGTGTTTGCTCTTAACTATTATGGTTACAATGTCAATCTCCATCCTTTTGGTTTGTAAGAGGTTAAAGATGATAAGTTCAATACAAGAGGTCCAGTATTTTATTCAAAACCTGTATTTTTATCTTCTGCTCTTAAATTATTTTAATTTGTGTGTGTGTGTGTGTGTGTGTGTGTGTGTGTGTGTGTGTAGGGGTGCATGTGTACCAGGTTACAGATGGAGGTCAAAGGATACCATTTGGGAATTGGTTCTCTACTTCCACCTTGGGATCTGGGGGTCAAACTTCTGTCATGAGAGTTGTACAATAATCACTTGCACCTGCTGAGCTATCTCGCTGGCTCTTATTTTAATTTTTTAAAGTCCCAACCACCTCTTTTGTTAAATGACATTTCCTTTTCCTATCTGCTTAGCATGATGTAAGCAAACACATAAGGACACAGAGGTGCTTTCCATAGTTAGACAAATGATGATGCTTCATAGACAGCTCAGACAATGAAGAGAACTGATGCTGATGCCAGTGCCGGCGCTGGTGCCTTTGCATCATTAAGCTCCTTCATCTAGAAACCCAGCACATTATTTCATTAAAGGGAATAAGAATTGTTTTTCACAATACAAGTTTATATTCTTATTAGCCTTCCCCTTAATTTCTTTCTTTTTCAACTAAGTAAAACTATTCTCTCCTTTTTATTGGGAGATGCCTTGTCAAGTGCTTTATAAGTGCTGTACCAATAACTTCTGAGAAGTGGGATAGATGGATCAGTGGGTAAAGATATTGAGTTCAATCCTCAGAATCCGCATGATGAAAACAGAGAAACCCATACCCACAAATTACCCTCTGATTTCTACAGACTTGACATCCCCCTCAGCACACAAAGAAGTAGATGTAAAAATGTGTTCAAGAACATCTTATATTTACTGTTTGACATTACTATTATTTATCTCATTTTACAGTTAAAGAAATTGGCATCGAAAGGTTAAACACACTACCCTGCAAGCTAGTGAGCAAGTAATCCCAAACTGAATACACAGCAAAGTGTCAAAGTTCACGTTTTGGAAGACAATTGATCTTTCTAGGTTGCTCTTGTGGCTAGCTTTCACTCGCTACCCCTGTGCATTTCTTACTGACTCTCATGCCGAAATTTATTATTATTATTATTATTATTATTATTATTATTATTATTATTATTATTATTATTATATTTTTATACTATTGAAAATCTTATTATTTACTTCTAATATTTATCATCATAATATCTATTCTGAACCAGTAGAGCTCAGATGGACTAGAAGCAGTAAGTTTTACGTTCTTACCGTAGGTTATTACGAAAACTAAAAGACAAATGTCCTTCGGACACGGTGCTCTCCACATTTTTAAAACTAAAATATTTTGCTAAGTTAGTTTGCCAAACCCTAACACCCAGAGGTTCCCCATCATTTTTTAAAATAAGATACTACTGCCACTGTGTAATTGCCTGACCTCATCTTTAGATGTCCTGTGATGCTCGGTTTTTAAAAGCAAACCCTGAGATACCCAGGGGCCCAGAGTAGGGAGAGGTGTTTGGGGTCAGGTTAACCACCTTTCCCACTCAGAACACCACATTTGGCTGACTGTCTCCTCCCAGTGCCTGACAAAAACCAGAAGGCAGGGAGTCTGGAGTCCAAGTTCTGAGCAAACAATCTTGTCTTCAAAAGTCACAGGACTAAGAGAAGCCTTGAAATTCCCACAAGCCCTTCTTCCTTCAGACTCACAGACTGGGACATAGAAGGCAGGGTCTTCCATGGTGGAAGTCTCCTCACCAGACCCGAGGCAGGAAGCCAAAAAGGCTGTCCTTACTTAGAGCAAAGAGCAGCCTCCGGAATTCAAAACACAAACAGAAGCAAGGAAACAAACTACCAAAACACCATACACTTGCTGGCTCTCAGGTTTGAATGGCTCCGCCCTGAAAGTCTCAAACAAACTGGTCAAGTTCCATCTGTGGCTATCATTGAGTCATTTTTCCATGGGATTGCACCCTGTTGATTAATTTTCATCAGAAATTTTTTTTACACATGTCCCAGAAATACTAGGATATTTCCTGGAAGTCTTTTCTCAAGTCCTTTTGTGATGATTATTTTTCTACAATTGTATAAAAGCTGAGTTGCAAACTTAAGAAATTTTAGCTTGGAAAAATACTAGTTTTTCTTTTTTTTTTTTTTGTTTCTGTTTTTTTCTTTGTTTTTTATTTTTTTTATTTTTTTCTTTGTTTTGTTTTGTTTTGTTTTTGAGACAAGGTTTTGCTGTGTAGTTTTGGCTGTCCTGAAATTTGATCTGTAGACGAGGCTGGCTTTGAACTCATGGAGATCTGCCTGCCTCTACCTCCCAAGTGCTGGGATTAAAAATGTGCACTACCACTGCCCTACAGTTATTTTCTTGTATTAAACTATATCAAAAGACACAACACAAGATTATTATCATGGGAATATCTTTCCACTAAAAAACCTCATACATGTGTATGCATGTGTTTGTTTATATGTATGTACATGTATGTATATGCCTATGTATATGTATGTGTATTTGTGTATATGTATGAATATTTGTATATGTGTATATGAATTTGTGTCTATACATATCTATATGTATGTGTGTGTCCATGTATGTAGTATGTACGTATGTGTGTGTGCTTGTGTGTGTGTGTGTATGTGTTATCCTGGTAAGCAACTGTTGTAATATCACAATGGTCAAGCCATCATTTGTCAATCTTGAAAAAAGCTTTGCAGAAAATATTAAATCTGGCCTATATATCTCCTATCCCTATATGATAGGAAAACCTATGATTAAATACATGTAAAAATTATATACTCTCAGTATTAATTACACATGAATAATGGACTTACATGTTATCTCACATGCTGAGGAGGCTGAGGAGGCTGTGAGAGAGGATGCTAAGTTCTAACCCTGCCTGACAGCTTAGTGAGGTTCTGTCTTGAAACAGGAAGCACAGAGCTGTCAGGGCTGTAAGAGATCAGGAGAAAGTGCTGCCGAGTGAGTGCCTTACTCCCACAGGCTAGCTCAGCTACCTTTCTTATAGAGCCCAGGCCCGCCTGTCTTGAGAAGGTACGATCCATGTCGACTAGACCCTCTGATACCAGTCTGCATTCATGAAAATGTCCCATAAAGCTACCTACAGATCGATCTGATGGAAGTGGCTTTTCAACAGAGACTTTCTCTTCCTAGGTACATCGAGTTGACGACCAAGATTAGCCCCTCAGAAAGTGTAAGAGGTGTGCATACATGGATAAGGAGTGAGCTGCTTGCAGCCTGGTGATTTCAGTAAAGAAACTGAAGTCAAAATATAGAAGTGGCTGATCTGGGCATGGCCGCTGACAGAAGGTCATATTAAATACAATTTCATGAGCTGTTTAAACCACGCAGGACCATAAATGACTATTTTGAAAACATGCACATCAAATTGATCCAACTTCTCAGACGAAGAGCAGAAGAGCCACTAAGCTGGAAGAAGTCCTTTCATTTAGGGTTCTGGAACAGTTTCTCAAATCACTAGTGTGTCTGCATACACAGACTGATGACTCGATACACATACAGATTCTTAGCTTGAGACACACACCTAGAATGCTGGTAACCTGCTTCCAGTGGCCGACAAAAGATTAAAACTCTTAACACAAGAGGGGGAAAGGGAGACCGTTGTTAAAATCAGAGGTCTAGGACTGGACAACTGACGGTAAGTGCTCCCACAGAGTCCTTCCAGCCCCCCTCCTTCTGCGGTTTCTCTAGGTAGGCCTTCCCTGCAGAGCCTCAGCTACCTGCGGAAATAGCCAGGCTCCACTCTGAGCACCAGGCCGTCTCCTGGAGTCTCCATATAGCCAAGAGGAGCCTGAGGGTTGATCCCCTCGCCCCTATACACAGCCTTCCTTTCACCACCTTCCGTTTATACAAAGACTGGCTTATCCCATTTTTTCCCCTGTTGCCTTTGCAATGAAAAGCTCTCCACGCGCAGCCTAATAAAATTCTACGCCTGCCCAACCCCCACCCCAAAAACTCATGCCAAAAAAAAGAGAGAGAGGGGAGACTTCAAGCTGGAACTCATTTAGCTAAAGGGACTTTAGTTAACAAGAAAGTTACCCATCATGAACTGCAGGTAACACCTCCCGTGATCCTAAACCCATTACCTGGAGACTTAGCTCAGGCTGAGTTTGATTTTATGAACTGTGAGGTTGCAATGTTGAAAGTCTGCAAATTGGACATAAATTGGACGCAAAAGATTGGGGCAGCCAAGTGATTTTCTTTCTAATGGGGTAGCAGTCTTTGGCGCTTACGTGAGATTCCTGTAATCTGGAATAGAGACCAGGATGAGGGCTTTTATCTGTACTCCTCTCAATTCATGGATTCTCTCTCCTCTCTCCTCTTCATACCAATCAATGAATCAATCAATCAGTCAATCAATCAATACATTAAAAATCTTGACTATCCAACAACTCAGTGTAGAACAAAGTCATGTGTGACAGAACATATTGATTGCTCTGAGTCACAAGGAAGTGCTTGCCCAAGAAATGATATGATATACACACAAGAACACATTTACACACATATAGGAAGAGAGACAAACTCTGATCTAAATTCTACCATTAAAAAGAGAGAGAGAGAGCTGTCTCTGATAGCTTTCTGTCCCTTTCTACCATCTCCTAGTTTTTTGACCCTATCACTTTCAGCTGACCCATCCCAATTCTATTTCAGAAGGGATGAGAGCCGTTGTCATGATTAACTTTACCATGAACTTCTAAGTGTTAAGGTGAACAAATGTTTCTTTCAAGTGACCAGTACCATTGTTAGGCTTGTTAGCTTTGTTACCAGCTTAAAAAAAAAAAAAAAAACATACCACCGAAAATAATCCAATAAATGAGGGGATGTATTTTTGGCTCTCACCAGTACGAGAGGTTCAGTTCATAGTCATCTGACACCATGAATATGGATGTACACAATATCATAGTAGAGATGAGATTATGGAGTGGAGGGAAGCATTTACTTTTATGTAGTATGGAAACAGAAAGAAGAAATAGAAGAAGGCATCAGGATATGCCCCCAACCGGGATCTATTTCCTTCAAAAAAGCTCCACCCATTATAAAATCTTTACAATTTACCTCATAATATGAGTCCATCAAGGGATTAACTTTTTTCTTTCATCAGAGCCCTCAAGAGCTAATCTTTTCTAGGAACAAAATTAGAGATCAGAATCTTGGAAAGTATGCATGTACGTATAGGAACTTTATAATAAAGAGAAGATGTGAATGCAGAAACTTAAGTACGACTGCAGGGAGGGACCCTGGTCTGCTCCTAGTCATCTCCTGGAAAACATTGGCAGCTGTTAGGTACTACCGAACCCTGTAGCCTCAGACCCACAGAACATTAGGCCTGTCTCACAGTGTATTTCCATCTTCTGATGGAATTTCATTCGAGAAAAACTGTTCAAGAGGGCAAACTGTCTGTTTTCTGCAAGGGTTTCAGTGATGCATAAAAACCCCTGTGAATGGCTGGAGAATGAAGGCAAGAGCCCTGAGACATTTGAGTCTCTGTTTGTTTACAGAATGTGCCAGCAGTCACTGAATTTGCTCTGCACAATGCTTATAGCAAAATGGTTTCTCCACCTTTAACCTCATGGGGTTCTTCAAGACCAAAACCAAAAGTCAAAACAATCAAATGCTCATTTCCAACTGAACTCAGGATCAGCTCTGATTTCTATAACTCATATTCTATGGTTTGATCCAATTTTCAAACTTTTATTCTTTGAAGACAAGCTGCTCCTCCGAACCTTCTTACAACCCTTGTGGAGGCCATTTTCTCCTTGGCCCTCCCCACTCCTGTAAACAACATGCCCAGACCCAGTTTGGTCAGGTTCCAAGACAGCAGGAAATTTACTCTGGCAGGAGCCTGTTGGGGCAGCCAAGACACAGGAAGAGGCTAGAGTGGGGTAGACCAGTGAGGAAGGAAACTACCACAGCCATGCAAGCGACTTTTATAGCACATTTAATCGAACGAAGCATGACCGCCTTCGTTCTGAGCGTACCATGGATGCTGCGCAAAGAACCTGTGGTTTATATTTGCATCATAGTGGCATTCTCTCTGGCTTTCCAAGTATAAAAGGCAAAGCACTGAAAAACTTTATGTACATAGTTCATTTGGCCATGTTTTGGTACATTCTAATGAGTAGGCACAGTTAAAAGCTTTATGAAACCTATTCTGATCTACAGCCGTTATCCTAAGGTTAAGCTTTGCAAGAGAGAGGAGATGGAAAAGACACTGTTTTTCAACATTCTTTGAGTTTTACCTTTAAGTGTGTCTGTAAATATTTAACACATCTGTTTGTATCTACCCTAACTCTAGCTTATAATAACAGGCTGAGCATAAAAAAACAAGTGTGAATAGCCAGAGAATCTATTAGAATCTACTATGGGGCTGATTTTATTGGTCATTGATTGAAACTGGCAAAACTCGAGAATAAAGGTAAGGAATGAGCTGTACTTCAGTTATTTTCTCGAGAAAACAGCTCGATTCATTTGACTTTATTTTCCCCTTTGGTGCAATGCTAAGGTTTAAAAATACAGTATTTCTCCTCTTGAAATTCATAGAAGAGTTAGTTAGGTATCTACAGCTTTTATGGGCTCAAATTTTTGTCTACAAATTTGAAGTGAGAATTTCAGCAGAGAAGATGGTGAGATGTTACTAGCTATCTAGTAGCTTTCTACATGTTGTTAAGGTGGGACTAGGAATGTAATCTTGCTTGGACAGAATGATAAGATCAAACTTACGCAGATATAAATATTTAAACATTTGTCATAGGAAAAATTAGGGTGGATTAAAGAGAAACATAGATACCTCCAGTCTCAGGCACATTCATATATATATATAGCACAAGTCCAATATCATCATGAGTTATCTCATTGCTAATGGACCAAAAGTGAAAAAGAAATATTTATTAGGAATTTAAATGTGGGTCAGCAATGAAAGCACATGCCATACAAGTGTAAGGAGCAGCTTCAGTTGGCTAGTGAATGTAAGAGCCACGCCTCCTAAGATACACTTGTAAGCCTTGAAAAAAGCCTGATTACACCAGTAATCCAGAAGCTGCAATAGAGGGTTCCCCAGAGCAAGCTATCCAGTGTGAGAGAGCAACAGAATCAATCGGTGGGCTCTGTTTTCAAGTGAGGGATATTGCCTCGGGATCTAGTATGGAAAGCAATCAAGTAACACACTACTGTCAGCCTCTTGACTCCCCAGGCACATGTACTCACATGCACCCACACATATGCAAATACACATACACGTCTGTACTCAGCATGTACACACACCCAAAAGAAGAAAGGGTTCTGATGTCAACAATTGCTATCGTTAATCCTACCTCAAGGACAGCAGAATGTTTATAAATGGTTCCCCACCTCCTGGGTCATCACCGTGGCATTTAAGGAAGGCCTGGCTTTCTAATAACCCTACCTCTCCCTGGTGGTGTATCTAGCTACTCGTATTGATTTATTTTCATTTTTAATTTTAATACTATATTGTATTTACACCATTTTTCCCTTTCTCTCTCCCTACTCTCCTACATATCTCTCCTTACTCTCTTTCAAATTCATTCTTTTTTTGTTAATTGCTGTTATACACACATATACACACACACTATATATGCATATATATGTCTATACATATGCATATATGTATATACAAATATATCCGTAAATATAAAAATATAACCTGATCAGCCTGCATAATGTCACTTGCATGCATGTTTTCAGCGGTGACTGTTTAGAACTCCACCCACCTGGAACAAGAATAATACCCATACCCTTCTCCCCCTGATTGACAAAACCAAGTCCATTGGTAAAGGTGAATTATGGCTGCTGTCTTCACTGTAAGAGAAGATTAATCATCTCTGGCAACAATATTACTTATTTGAATTTCTTTGTGCCACAAACATAGTTAGGAGCAAAATTTGCCAGCAGCACAAGGCTCTATGGTGAATTTATAACAGTTCTGGAAGTCTAGTTGGTTTTTTTTTGTTGTTGTTGTTTTTTGTTTTTTTTTTCTTCTCTCCTTCATTAAACAAGGCTGTACTCCCTCTTACATAAAGCAATGCTAAGGAATTATTGGTCATGAAGAGTTAGCCCTGCAATGGATTTACTTTATTTTTCTTTTAAGAACTTAATCAGGTGTTCGCAGTCCCAGTGAAGTGGAATGGAGCCACCTCATGCACAGAGACGTGGAGAGGCATAGTTAACACGAGGAGGCATCTCCATCTGCATCTCTGATCATATTTACTGAACCCTTCTGTGGGAGGAGAAGTACAAGCACACAGTTTTGAATAGCTAAATACAGTGTCATGAAAGGTCCCTTTTAATCTTAAAAAAAAAAAAAATCTATCATATATCATTCTTTTACATCTTACAGTAATAGAACAATACAGGCAAAGGTACCAGGCAGCATTCATTTTATTGCTTGAGCAAAATTATGGACTTTTCTGTGTATGTTTGTGTGTGTAGATGCATATGTGTATAGTGTATGTTGGAGAGGGAAAATACACATGTACTTTCTTCTTGAGACAGGGTCTCTCTGTGGCTGACCAACATGCTCTGTGTATCTACCCATCTCTGGTTGCACAAACATGTACCATCATGGCCAGATGGTTTTTACATGAGTTCTGGGAATTTCAAATTTTTGGTTAGAATATTTTATAGTATTTATGAACATGTCGTACACATTATTGCTAATGGCTTCTTAAATACAAGTAGTGTTTAATAGGAGTTGCCTATGACATAAGTTGGAAAGCTTTTAATGAATATTATGAATTGGCTTGCTGTCTGTCACTACTTTGCTCATCATGTCCTTCATGGACAGGTTCTCTTTTTCTTATGATGCGGGTGCTGGTTTGTTCAGAAAGTGCTGGTGATCATTTCAGCTATGAAGCATCATTCTGTGGAGAGCCAAGTATGGTTAACCACCTCCATTATTTGTGACCCGTTCTTGTATAGCGCCTGGGAGGAACACGCCTTTGTAACGTCCGTGGGGAACACACATTTTTAGCTTCTGGGAGAGGCACCCTGTGCACAGGACCCCAAGAGCTCGATTTGTTCTTGACACTCATATGGCCACATTGTCAAGAAGCTGAACTTCTCTCGTTCTTCTCCTGACCCCATGCCAACTACATCACCAGCCAGAGAGTAGGCAGTCACTCCAGAGGGAATACTACTCATTGCTGTAGGAAAAACATGTTGATACAGATGGCTTTTCCAAATGACCTGCTACACTTTGTGTCCCCTTTGCCTGGCATGAGAGTAAGCAAAATACATGCATTTTAAAAGAATATTTAAATAACTCATTATCTTCAATTTATTAATTATAACAAAACGGCACTGAGAGAAGGTAAAACCAAGAAAATATTTTAAAAGGAAAAAAAAAATGTTGATAAAGAACTGAAGAGATGACTCGGCAGCACTTGCTGCTCTTGCAGAGGATTCAGGCTGGGTTCCCGGCACCCACATAGCACCTCATGAGAATTTCTGATGCCAGTTTCAGGGGATCAGGCACCCACTTTAGCTTCTAAGGGTACCAGGTACATCCATGGTGTTCATACATATACATGAAGACAGACACTCATAAATATAAAACATGAAAATACACTTTTAAAAGTGTCGCTAGGTTACATATTGGAAAAAATTACGAGCCCCTATCTGTCCACTTAGCCTGGCATTTGGAAATCCGGTTCTCTAGCTAAATGTCTTCCTAACTGTGAGAAACTCATGGATCTAATCTGTCAACATCTTGCCTTAGCATAGACTGCAGATTACTAGTGTTTATAACATTTAGACTGAACACCATAGAAGAAAATATGACATGAAAGTAACAAGAATAAATGTTGATATTAAGTGATTAATGTTTCAAAGTTGTACTTCTTACCACATATAACCAACATCAAATTGTCACATCAAAACCCATTAAAACAAACAAACAAACAAAAACAAACCAAAAATCATCACAGATAATGAAAGTGTACCAGATACTTTTGGCTTGTAATGAGAAGTCATGAGGTTATGAGGAAAATTTTTCAACCCTCTGTAAAGGTTGGTGGCCCTGAGTTTAAGTACCAATACTGGGGCTGTCTTTATTTATTAGTCTTTTTATAAAGATGCATAAAATACATAATGGGTTAAATGTGTGTCAGAATATTCAGGAAATATTAATTATAATCTTCATAATAATGAAGAATGAAAACAGTAGCTACATATTAAATGGAATACTCACTTCCAATTTTCCTCATATATTCTGTCCATTGGGAAAAGCCAGGTTTCAAAAGGATACTTGAAGATATTATTTACATCATGAAATAGTTCATTTGGTTTGATCCAATATCTCCGTGATTCTTAGAAATGTCTAGTACTGAGCTGAGTCACAAACTTTTCACAAATTCATTCCCAGTTTCACTCTGAAAGGCAGGCTTTTCTGAGAGGAACAAGGTAGGCATAGTCAACAAGCTCGGAAACACCAAGGAACGTTTCCATTTCTACCACTCATGCCAATCTCGAGCAAATAAGCAATCACAGCCTCACAGCTTTCCTGCCTTCTAGACTAAATACACCTCTCCATTTGTCTTTCCTTACATGGAAACGATCCATCTCCCACTTCAGTTCTTTGGACTATGAGACTTGCTTTGAAGGTCTCTGTGTACAAGATGCATGGCCCACTCCTTTGCTAAGAATGTTGAGGGAATTTTTAATGATCTTGGGTGGGTCACTAGAACTCAAGTTCATCCATGGGCCTTTTCACTTCCAAGTACACGATGGCATTCTCCCTGGTTCAGATAATTATGCATTTTGACTAAACACACAAGTATTTACTTGAAGTCACTCTCGAGAGTTGAAATATTTTAAAAGCCAAAGTAGCTATCTTGGTTCCTAACAAAAGGTAGCATGGAAGATCACAGTTGATAAGAGAATGCTTTTCTTCACATTTATGGATTGGAGCAAATATGGTTAAACATGGTGTAAATAACTCCTTTTACAGAAACAAAGAAAAGCTATATGTGCGAAGGAAATAAGAAAAGTGGTTTTTCTTCATCAAGCTTTATTACATAAATCACTTGACCATTTGAAGAATATTTTTTTTTAAAATCCTCATTAAAATCTCATAATATACACCTTCAAAACCCAAATGGACTCATTAATATCACAGTATGATTCTTTGTCCAGTTATCTGTATCCTGAGGACCATATCCCCTTTTCTCTTCTATTCACTAGTGCCAAGTATCTGAAAGCAGACTGTAATGTGTTCTAGGGGATCTGTGTTTAGGACCACAGCTATCTTTGGTACATAACTGAGTGTGGGCACCGTGTAATAAACAGAGAGAAGGAGACAGGACCCCCTTCCTTCCAGTCTATGATAAGGGACACTTTAGACCATACACAAACTTTAGATTTTTAATTTTCTTCTTGTGAGGGGAACCCAGGTGGATAGAGCTCTTTCCTTCCTCCTTAAATATTGCCTCAATTCACCAAGTGCTGAAGAAGTATTTTCAGATTCATTTATTTTGTAGATTTCTTGAACCCAGCCCATGTTCTTTTTGCAATATTTCTTCCAGTCAGTTGAGACACAGAAAGGAAAGAAAAAAATCTACATTTGGTGACTAACAGAACACACACTAGATCCTTTGATAGGTGGAGAGTAGAGTCTGTTCTGAGCCAAGTAGCCTACGATTTTGAAAAGTAAAAGAGAAACATGAAGGTATTTCCGTGGAACTGTTGGTTTATAATTAATTTAGGTCCATTAACCTTATATGGGAAAACAACAAAATTACCCCCACAGCATCCCGATTCTCCCGTGGAAGCACTTCCAAGATAAATGTTACTCCTTGATACTGTACCATGAAATACATTTCTAAGAAACCCTTGGCGCCTCGGCCTTGAATTGCCAACACCGTCTGCCCAAGTAAGTCTTCAATGAAACCACACAGGTACAGCCGCAGGAAAAACAGCGATGGCCCCAGAGAGTATTTTCCAGCCAGTCAGTGGAATATGTTCACATTTTTTTTTCACATAAGCCAAGAGATGTTTGGCATAACATTCACACTGTATGGATTTCCTCCAGTATTTTAGAGACACTTTTCTAACAGTATAGCCTTGTGACCTCCATCTGCTTTTATCTATTTCTGTTGTCCACTCCTCTCTCTCTCTATCCTTCTTCATATTCAATCTTGTACCCTTTACAACTCAGAAACAACACATTTCTTTAAAACAAGCTACAGAAGTATGCTCAACTCAGGATGGGTCCTTGAGCATCTCTCTTGTTCCTGTTCCTCCTTTACAATAGTATTTAAAGAAAATATTTAATAGTGCATATTTTCAGAGGATTGACCTGAAGAAATATGAATTCAGTCAAGAGCTGATTTATAATGGCTGGAACTGTACAGAAAAAAAAAAAAGGTAAAGCTTGTAAGTGAAATGCACAGATGATGTATAGTGAGAGAGAATTGTTCATTAAGAGGAGAACTTTGAACTATCCCCACATCTAATCTACACAACCATCAGAACTATGTCGTCTCTGGCCATCTCTTATGCTATAAAGTCTATGAACATCTCCTGCCAGTTTTACATGCTGGGTCTGTGACCCCGTGCTTCATGGAAGTTCATTTTCTCCAACTGTTTTCTCCTTTTTCCTGTTTAACTCATGTCTTTATTTCTGGTTAATTCTAATCAATATTTTAATTTGCCTTGATATATCTCATCTTTCAGAGAATTCCTTCGGTCTAACAGTCACCTTCCAAAATAACTCCTTTTATCTGATCCCTTTGGCACCAACTGTTTCGTTCAAGTTTTCAATATGGACAGGAAAAAAAAATATATTAAGAAGTACCATACCTAGAAGAAGAGCTGCTCAGAGAAGGAGAATCATTTTAAGGACAAGCTCCTACACAGGCTATCTAATCCCAAGTGCTCAACCCTGGACTCATAAGGAATGCCAGATGCACTATGGTGTGTGTGTGTGTGTGTGTGTGTGTGTGTGTGTGTGTGTGTAACAATAATAATTAATGAAGAGTACATGAAACTTGGAAAGGAGACACGGGAGAAGTTGGAAGAGGTTTGAGAGATCTAGATGCAGCGCTCATGTATAAAAGTCTCAAAATATAAACTTAGAAAAGGAGTTCACTCCCTGGAATTGTCTCACATTAAAGTTACTGTCTTCTGACAGCTGATGCTCTAGTCACCTTCCTTGGAAACCGTCCTTCAGCATCCAGTGGCAGAGAAGATCAGCACTAGCTTCCTGAAAGTACGCTTTTCAAGATATTCCAACATGGAAGTCAGTCTTGTAGGACTTCTCTCTGCATGTGTTTGTTTCTACATCTGTATCTTTGTCTGATTCTGTGTCTGTGTCTGTGTCTGTGTCTGTGTGTCTGGCTGCGTGTCTCTGTGTCTGAGTTAGTGTCCATGTCCTCTTCCTTGTCTGTCTCCATATCTGCCTCTGTTTGTCTGTCTCTATCTCCCCCCGCCTCCCGTCTCTGTCTCCCTCTCTACTCTCTCCATACATTCCTTCTTCCTTCCTCATCTCCACTTCATTTGTGCCTGCAAGCATGCATGTGCACCTGCGCACTTCTCCCAATCTCTCAGCAAAGAGTAAAGACACAATGTGAACTACAAATTAAACAATCATCTCAACTCCCTCCTCTCAATTCTTTCCAAGTTTCGGAATGTGGCTGCTGCATAGTTTCACTTCTGGGTCTTCCTTGTCAAGTCCGTTTTTGTCTCAGAGCATCAGTTTTCCTTCCCATCTGCTCAGGGCAATTTAGTCCTTCAGTCTTCCTTATTTTGCTCTCCTCACTGAGACCATAGGAACCTCCTTAGTCAAGCTTTTCCTGGCCTACTTACCCAGGCTGTTCTTCATAGTGTTACCATGCCTTTGCTCTCCTTTAGCATTCTTAGCAGTAGGTGGAATTATTTCACCTGTGTGTACCAATTCTTAGTATCCCCTTTCAGCCCCAGTGAAATGAGAGCTACTGAATGGATTTATATTCTTCTCTGTTGTATCCCCCCCCCCCAAAAAACCTGGGAATAAATCATCATTCTGGTTAAATTTCACTAAATTTATTTCCATTCACCATTTTCACCTCAACGAAGAAGTACATTGTGTACAAACTTAGCAAATGATATCAAAACTGACTGTAGACTAACCGCCCATAGGAAAACCATTGCTGCATCCAGAGAGCAGTACAGGCTGTATCCAGTTCATGTAGTAGTCTGCACCAGGAGGTCACACACTGGAACAGTCTGGTTAAGAAACAGTCAACATCAGGTCCAGGGTTTCCTCCCTCTTCGTTGTGGCTGCTACTCATAGTGCTTAGAGGACTATGGCACTCTTGGGATCTTTGGCAAGCAACTGGGTCATATGAAAGGTTCTTCTGTGCCTGCCTTTCCTGAGTGTCAATCTTTAATTTAGAAGAAAAGAAAATTACAGCTCTTTTATTTGGCTGGATTAAAATTTATGGCTCAGGGTGGTTTCCAGGCTGCTGTTCCTGCCGGGCACTGCTCTGATGAAGTACGCATGTGACATGTCACCAGCGTAGCCGGGCTCTGATGATCCATTGCAGCAAAAAGTCATCTGTCATACATCACTGCCTGGACAGCTGCCCTCATCTGGGCTTCTGCTGTACACTACTGTGGGGAGCCCTGGCTCAAAAAAAGTTCCATGGTCCTGCTTGCCCAGAGTTTTCCTGGTACCCATGTGTTTCTTACTGTGTGTAGGAGACATGAACAAATAATGGTTAGGAGTAAATTCTGGCATGATATCTGCAGATTCTGAATGCTTCGTTGCCCATCAGTGATGATCATGGTGGGTGGAGGGTGCCTGTACAGTTTCAGTATCTCACAGGGCTATTAGGAATCACCCTCAGACACACATTCTTCTGGAGGTATAACATGTCTTAACTATCGAATCTACTGTGAATCCCATAAGGAAGACGATATTCTTGCTAAGTTTAAGGAAAAGGGAAATGGACACAGAATGATTTATTTCTCATTTTTGTGCAGATAGGTAAGAAAAATCAGAGCCCAGGATAAGGAAGCCACGATTGGAAGCCTTCCCTGTCATCATTTATTCTTACATAACCTATGTTGGTTCTTCTCATAGGTACAGAAATCAAGTGATATGTAGATTCCCAAGATCAAATAAATATATAGATATGGTTTCAACATCCTCTTCAATAATCGCAATGTATGTTACGAATTATTCCTACTAACTATACCTCATTTAATAATCATATGAAATTCTCCGGTGCACATTAAGTGCATTACTGGTGCTCTTTTGGTGTTCTAACCTCCACAGGACATCTCTCCCTTTCCTTTTCTTTAAAATAAACATGAGGAAAGACACATACAAATCTTGCCCTCCCCTGAAAAGAGGATAGACGGGGAAGAGCCAGTAAGGGCACAGCTACAAGTGGAAAAATTGAATGTGTGACCAAGGGTCAGGTTTATGGAAAAGTTGAAATGCCACTTAGTGCATTTCGACTAAGTTCATGAGAAATCTATACAAATGTTAGTGTTGCAGAATAGAGTCTGCCTTTTGTTCTGGTGAAAAGGTAAAGTTGCGTGTTTCTGTGTGTGTATGAAGAGGAATCTTTTCATAACTGTTTTATATAATCCTTAGAATTAAAACTATAACGGAACATATATTTCTATAGCAAGAAGGAAAGGATAAAAAGAACGAGGAGAGAAGGAAGAGCAGGGAAGGAGGACAGAGAAGACGGAAGGAGGCAGAAATGTCAGAAACAGAGAAAAATTTTCACTAATTATTACAGCACATGTATAAACCATCTTACACACTGTGAAAGAGATAAAGGGGTTTTGAGTATTTCTCATAAATGTTTTTACAGTACAGAGTAGACCAGGAGAACAGGAACAATGATGTTTTTTCCTATAGTTGATAATTTTACTCCTATACATAGCTATGATGTATTAATTTACAATCATATGTACAAATTTGGAATGGAAGGAATGCTGTGGAGTTAAGCAGCCTTGTTGCTCTCAGCTTCCTATAACTCTAGCTTTCCTGCCCTCCACAGACATCTGCTCATACATTTTTTATACTCCCAGAAATACATGTGCACATATACATACACATACACACATACATACACATACACACATATACATACATGTACGCATAAATTAAAGTAAAATAAGTCTTTTATGTGACTAAAGATTCTTAAACCCCTCTTCCTTAGACACAATATCAATTAGTACAAGCTTTCAATATCACCCCATGATATGTCAACATATTTTATAAGAAATATATTTAATTTAAAGCTGTTTAAACTAAGCACAAAAATATCTCAAAAAATGACTGAATCAATAAGTAACTTAGCATATTTATTTGATAAACGATGGGTTATTCTTCATTTGTCTGGTCACTATTCTAAGCTTATAACTCAAAAGCCTTAGCAAAAAC
>NW_022196911.1:108145716-108151854 GCF_008632895.1 Mastomys coucha
TAATTATCTATTCTGTCCCAGAACTGTTCCTTGAGTATGTATATTGGGGGAACAGCTGTTCACGGAGCACTTGTGGGAAACTAATGACTTTATAAATCTTAAAAAAAAAATCTTATTCTTTTAAGAAAATGTTGATACGTGGCTACAAGGGAATGCCTATTATTGATGTTATGTGCATTGTACTTTAAGAGTCTTTTCTCTCTGAATAAATCTAATTATTATTATTAGTAGTAGTAGTAGTAGTAATAGTAATAATAAATGTAATGTCTGAGCGAGTATGTACACGTGAGACTATTTCCTCAAAGATACCCAATCTAGTTAAGGCGGGCCTTGTTAAAATCATAGCCAAAACCAAATAAGTAATACTGTAATATTGAGGATGCAATTCAACAAATCAAGCAGCAGGAGTTTGTGCCTAGCATTAGGGAACCATGGATGATATTTTTATTTTTTGTAATTCTTTTCTAATGGAAATAAAGCAGTTTGGGAGATTTCGATGTACATGTTAAGCGTAGGGTATCACTATAGAGGGGCAGGTGCTGAACCTCTGATAAGTATTGTTGAGTTCAGTTGGAGAATTTGTGTGTTTGTTTCTAAAAAATTGATTCTAGAGAGTGCAAAGATTTTCTTCTATGGGTCTGAAATACAGTTGCTTTCAAAGGATTTATCACAATTAGATGGCCTAAGAGTAGCAGAATGTTACATTTCCAGTCCTCAGACTGACTCACTGGGTGTTGTCAGATCTTAGAACAACATTGTAGAATAACAGGAAGGTAGGTAGACCAACTGGCTATTTGCACAATGGAATTCAGGGAAACACTGTTAGACATTGCCTCCTCCTTCTTATCTGCTCTTCACTTTCATCACTAAACTAGTGATGAAAGTGAAGTCTTTCTGCTGGAGAAAGTGAAAACATGGAGAAGCAAGTTACAGGAGCAACCCAAACAACACAGAGTTTGTTTGCCCCAGTCTCGTCCTAAAAGCACAGTCTCCTTTCTCAAATGACCCTTTCTAGCTTCCAGTGCTTTGGGTGAGGTTCTATAGCAGAGGAATGAGATTATTTATCACGGAGCATTTTTCCAATAAAGATTTTCTCTGGACTAACAGCTTCAGGCTTCTTCATAAAACTTTCCTTCACATTTCTCTCAATAATCTAATGCCTGCAAAGACATTAGACATGATTCATGGTTAAAGGTTGCATTTGTAGTGTTCATTGCAGTGAACATTCACAGCTCCTTATTTGAAATAATTATAAAATTTCATGTATTATATAAAGAGGAGCTATGCAAAAAGTACATTACTTTTCTGAAAAATAGTTATAACCTTCCCGATAGACAATGAGTATTTTTTAGCATATAATTAGAATGATCAAAACATTTCTAAATATACACATATATATACACACACATACACATTTATTGGAGTAAATAAAAATATTTATTCTATGTTGGGTTAGGTACAAAGGGTCAAAATTATTTGCTGTATTTCTTATGGATACTGGCTTTAATAAATAGCTGTGCATAGAACATTGGTTTTTATGCTTAGTAGTTTTCAAAAATAGATAAATTATGACAAGAATATGTTGTATACCACTATGCAGTTGCAGAGAGAAATCTACTGAATTTCCTTATGTTTTATAAAAGCTTATGTTTATCCTAAATTTGACTCATATTTGCCATTTGGTGGTGCCTAATGACATATCTTACCCTACAAATGGCCTCACAAAGCAATCTCTGCTATTATAAATATCTCATTAGCACTTGTACTTACATATGATGACATTTGACACCTATGTGGGATTGCCTAAAATAATAAATTCTGATGAAAATGCAACCCTACAATCAATAAAAACATTGTAACTCATAAAACATTATCTTTGAAGCAACAATACATTACTTAGTGTTTTATACTTAAAAATTGTACTCGTCAATGCTGCACCATTTTATATACAATGTTTAATTGTTTTATCTATTCTCATAATAAAAATCTGTTTGGGTTGCAACATTCTCATCAATCAAAGAAATTTGTTATGCTTCTCAATGAAAAGAACTCATTTGAGACTAAAGGGGTAGCTTAGTAGTTAAGAGCACTTGCTCTTCTTGCAGAGGACCCAAGATTTACTGTGAGTAGCTTGCAACTTCCTGTAAACACATATATTTGTAATTTAAATAAGTAAGTAAGCAAATAAATAAATACTTTTTTAGAAGACTTATTTGGTCTGGTATATGTAACCTTGGTCTTATATTTGGTTTGAGAATTTTACCATATTGGCCAAATAATAATGGCAAAGAAGTGAAACATGTTTTTTTTTCCTTCTAAAAGTGCAAATAAGAGGAACTTAGGAGGGGAACATACACATAACCATACATAGACATACAGACACACACACGCATAGACATACAGACACACACATGCATAGACATACAGACACACACATGCATAGACAGACACACACATGCATAGACATACAGACACACACATGCATAGACATACAGACACACACATGCATAGACATACAGACACACACATGCATAGACATACAGACACACACATGCAGCCTCACTGGAATTGATCGACAGGACGCAATCTCATGCTGACATAACCAGTGGATATTCTGTGATGGCAGTGCACATACAAAACTAACTTAAAAGCAGACATGTGGGACTAGTAAAATAGCTCAGCAGATAATGACATTTACCACCAAGCCTGAAGACCTAAGATAGACACCTAGGACCCACATGGTAGATGAAGAGAACCTTCTCTGTAAATACTAGCCTGCCATACAGACACACACACACACACACACACAAACACACAACTGTTAAGAAATTTAAAAAAATGAATTTTCAAAGAAATTAAAATATAAAAATCCCTTTTCCTCTATATAAGAAGAGAGAGAATAGGAATTAGGGTTGATTTTTTATTTTATTTACTTTTTTATTTTTTTTGTACCTATACAATCACAAGTTGTTGCATTCTTTTCTAATAGCAGTTCAGAAAGGTCCTAGACCTTAAATTTCACAACTGGTGAAGGAGGAGTCCAGGGAGGCCACTGTCACTGCAGAAAGTGATAGCTCAGCCGGCATTAGGACCCATGCTTCTTCTATATCCACCCAACCTTTTGTTCTCAATACATTACCCTTGCTAAGACTTAAATTTGAGTATGAACACTGAAAAGAGTAAAGAAGCCACACTCCACCAGGTTATTATTGATTGGATTGGAATTTGGCGCAATATGTTTTGTTTCATTTTGCTAGGAGCACTCCTCTGTAACCCGACGATTCATTAATTTGGAGTGCTGGCTCTTTGCCTCTTTCCAAGGCCATTTTAGATGCAAATTGTTCTCTAGACATCATTTTTAAGTGGCAGAGAAATCTCTGGAGATAACAAGAATCAGTCTGTTAAATTTATGGATCATTTTCCTTCTGTAATCCTTCTTGATGGATAACTCGGGTTCCAGCCAGGGTTTGAATTTTGGAGTTGATAAAGCATCAGTTCAAACCGCTGGCTACTAAATCAATATAAACGATGGCTTAATCAGCCTTGCTACTCCCTGCTACTACCTTCCCACAGAATCCTGTCAGACTGCTGCAGAACTGAGTTAGCAAGAGGCAGATCCCCCCTCCCCACCCCCCACCCCGTGCCACAGGCCACTTGTAGACATTGCAGGCACAAGAAAGGCTGCTGTGGAGTAGCGTGAATTCATCTCCATCTTAAGGTCCTTCATACTCCATGAAGCAGATCTGAAAGGCTTGAATTACTCTTGACTTAATTTTAAGAAGTTGTTGGAGAGGTGACTGATGTGTGTCTATGCATACTTACATGTACACTGGCATGCCTGTGCACAGTGGACGCACACATATGTATGTGCATGTATATGAAGACTGCTAACTGGAGTCCTAATGTCTTCCTCAATAGGGAGCCATTGATGTATTGAGACAGGAGCCCTTTCTTGCTTGATTTAAGTTAATCTTTATAGCCAGTTAGCTCAGGCATTCCCATTTTCAGGGCCAAGATTAGGTGAACTATTATGAACACCAAGGTTTTATATGGCATCTGAAATTGTGAACTTAAGTCCTCATGTTTGCAAACCAAGCTCATTTTTTGTAGGCCATCTCTTAAGTCCCACAGAACTCTTTACTACTGCTGAATGATTATTCTCCTTCCATGCTTTACCTTATTAAAATTTCTATTGTGTATATGAGAGGTTTGGTCCCAGCAAAGAAAAAGATAATCCATGGTTTGTAAAACAAGTATGTCTACCCAGATAGGTGAAGAAAGGCTCGCCTTGTTCCTGCTTTTCTGCTTTGGTAAGTGGGTAAATGGTCATTGTTACTCTACATTCACATTGGAAACTAAATTCCAAAGTATGAAGAAGATGGTCAGAGGTCAGAAACAGAAACACGATAAAAATGGATATGGGGGGGGGGTTGGGGGAAGGTTTGGCATCTCCAGCCCATATCTTAAAAGAAGACAGCAGACAGATCTGATGTAAAATGAGTCCACAAAGAGGGAGAGGATGCCTTCTTTCCCTAAGGTCAGTGCCTCTTTGTTTCCTCTTTTTGGTGTGACTTTGTTTCTCCAGGGAACAGAAGCAGGGTCAGCTCAGTGAAGCATTAGGAAAATGAATTCAGAATCCCAGGTCAGACTCTGAAACTACCAGGAAACCTCAAGTTTTTGCTGAAAATGTGCACCTACTGTTGACATACTTTAAAACATGGGAGACATGCCATGGTTAATGAGGCAACAATAGACACAAGGTCTACGAGCTTGGCCTGAAGTGTAATCTGAGCACCTGGGAGGCAGGGGCAGAATGACAAAGATTTCAAGATACATACTAAGATTGTAGACACATACTAAGTTTAAGTACAAAATGGACTACATGAGTCATCTTTAAAAGCAAACAAAACCAACTAACTCACCAATCAACCAACTAAACATTAGGAATTGTACACACTAGCATTTCATAGACTGAACAGATTTTATGTGTGCGTCATTTATTTACATGTCATACAATATCTCCTTTCCCAGGTTCCCCTCTGAAAAGAAAAAGAAAAAAATAAAAAAAAAATAAAAACCAAAAACAAACCTTTGTTCCCTCCCCCTGCTCATTACCCACCCCCTCCTGCTTTCTGGCCCTGGCATTCTCCTACACTGGGGCATAGAATATTCACAGGGCCAAGGACCTCTCCTACCATTGATGACTGGCTTGGCCATCCTCTGCTATACATATGCTGCTGGAGCCATCAGTCCCACCATGTGTACTCTTTGGTTGGAGTTTTAGTCTCTGGGATCTCTGAGGATACTAGTTAGTTCATATTGTTGTTTGTCCTAAGGGGCTGCAAACCCTTCAGCTCCTTCGGTCCTTTCCCTAGCTCCTTCATTGGAGATCCTGTAGTCAGTCCAATGGATGGCTATGAGCCTCTGCTTCTGTATTAGTCGGGTACTGTCAGAGCCTCTCAGGAGATAACTATATCAGGCTGCTGTCATCCAGCACTTGCTGGCATGGACAAAAGTGTCTGGATTTGATGATTGAATATGGGAAGGATTCCCAGGTAGAGCAGTGTCTGGATTGTCCTTCCTTCAGTCTCTGCTCCATAGTTAGTATCTACAATTCCTTTCATGGGTATTTTGTTCCCCCTTTTATGAAGGAATGAAGTGTCCACATTTTGGTCTTCCTTCTTCTTGAGTTTCTTGTGGTTTGTGGATTGTACATTGTATATTCCGATCTTCTGTGCTAATATCAACTTATCAGAGAGTGCATACCATGTATGTTCTTTTGTGATTGGGTTACCTCACTCAAGATGATATTCTCCAGAACGATCCATTTCCCCAAGAATTTCATAAATTCATTGTTTTTAATAGCCGAGTAGTATTCCATTGTGTAGATATACCACATTTTCTGTATCCACTCCTCTGTTGAGGGACATGTGGGTTGTTTCCACTTTCTGGCTATTATAAATAAGACTGCTATAAACATAGTGGAGCATGTGTCCCTATTACATGTTGGAGAATCTTTTGGGTATATGCCCAGGAGTGATATAGTTGGGTCCTCTGGTAGTACAATGTCCCATCTCCGGAGCAAATGCTAAACTGATTTCAAGAGTGGCAATCCCGCCAGCAATGAAGGAGTGTTCC